>NW_019384475.1:111996-137284 GCF_000671375.1 Centruroides sculpturatus
AATTAGAGATATTAATATTTGAATATACTTTTATCATCTGAATGTTATTAAAAATTATTATGAATTTATTAAACTATAACAGTAACATAAAAGAACTATACACAATAAAATCTGTCCAAAACAGAACCTGAATAAAACATAAAAATTCTTTGCAAGGAAGCGATTTTCTACTTTTAAAAACAAAAAAAACCTGTTAAAAACGAAAACCTTTCAATCCGGAAAATTCCAGTTTACACAGGTTTTACTGTATTTAAATTATTTTAATATATGAGAAATAATATATATTAAAAATTAAAATTTAATATATATGTATATACAGATGCTTATTAAAATTTAAGATTTACAATTTTAATAAACGAACGTCTGGTTGTCTGGCTGGATGAATATATATATAAATTCATTCTGTAAATATTTATTAAAAAAAACAGGGGAAGAATTTTATGACAGAATAAATAGAATAATACATGCCAACAATTCTAAATAATTCATAACAAATTTTGGAGTATCAACACTCAGATTTTTCTAAAAATGTCAGAGCAAGTAAATGGCAAAAGGGAAGTTCTTTTTGTTATGGAAACTTTGTCCATCCGGAAATAGCAATTTATTAAGAAAGCAACTGTTCTCCTCCCGGGTAAAAAGTACAGAAAAAATAAAAAATAATAAAAAAAAACCAAGTTTACGTTTATTAAATCGGAAGACAGGTTTCGATTCACTTCGTTTTCAATTTCTTCCCTTTTTTTTTCTTCCTACTTCTTCTCTAGGTTATCTCCCTTCAAGAAAATGTATATATATATGTATATATATATTTTTCCTGGCTTTGAGAATTCTACTTTTTTGAACATTTTAAGTTGACATTTTGAACAACATATGCATGTCAATCGCCAGAATATCCTTCAGACGTGTGCCACTCATGAAAAGATATCGCTTGCCTGTTAAAGTTCAACTTGTCACTTCTATAACAGTAAAATGCCCTTAACGTCAACATTTCGACAAGATCCCACGGTCACTCTAATAAAAAAATGTACAGTTCTTATAAAAATTTTGTAAAAAACTTTTTCAATTTCCATGCATTTTCATCACACACATCGATACTTTTCCCCCTATTTGGGGAGGTAAACTATTAAAATTTTAGCTCTAGTGGGATTCCTCTATTGTTAGAGGAAACCTCCATATCATATATATACATATACAATATATATATATTGATAAACTTTTCATATTTCTGCATCATGCTAGAGAGAAATTGTTTTGCAGCATTCG
The DNA here is from genome assembly GCF_000671375.1 of Centruroides sculpturatus. Taxonomy (NCBI): domain Eukaryota; kingdom Metazoa; phylum Arthropoda; class Arachnida; order Scorpiones; family Buthidae; genus Centruroides; species Centruroides sculpturatus. The sequence goes on from NW_019384475.1 coordinate 113,257, forward strand.
TGACTACTTTTAAAGTCGTTTACCTGGAAATAATTCTAAAACAAAACAGATTAAACTATGTAATTAAAACTTGTTTTATATATTTTTTTAAAGGAATTTCCACATGAAACTTCGTTAGTTTGAACACGAAAACATGGTGTAAAATGTAACCAAAAATAAATAGTTAAAAATATTTATAGGGATTTTATAGTTTTAGTATTAAAGTGTTTTTGGGGATGAAAGTAGAAGCAATATTTGGCAGATTTCCAAACCAATTTGCCACCACTTTCACGTATCAGGGCAACGTTATCCCTCCAAACTGCCACTATTAGCTCTAACTATATAACGTAGCCGAGATAAGGGCGAGAAATAGTCGATGGGTCTTACCTTTTTTTGTAGTGGATAAAAAGTGAAAGGGAAAAAAAATCCTTTTACGGATTTTATGCTTTGAAAAGTGACTTTAAAATGTAATAACCTGAATGTCATGAATAGTTTAGAGTGAAGACTTTAAATAACTTAAACCTTATTTTTATCTTGAAGAAAAATTCTCTTTTGGCTGTCAAATGCCATTTATATAAACAATAGGTCTTTACTTTACTCATAATATTCTTCTACAAAAAAATATTTTATAAAATATTCTCACACGAGTGGAGATAAAGTAGAAATTTTCTGCGTTGAATTATTATAAAATTAACATAAAAATCTTAAAATTTATCTACTCAAATCAGATTATATATCTTAAATTTTAATAAAAATATGTAGAAAATTGTTAAATGTGTCAGAATATCAAAGATAATATATGAACTCTGCCATCCAAGTACAAATTACAGATTCATTATCGCGTGAAAAATAAGGATGATTCGCTCCTTTTTTAAATAAATGAATAAAGTAAAATTTTAATTAAATTTTAAACTAGTTTATAAAATTTAAAATTAATTTTTTAAAGATATTTATGCGATGAATATGTTTTTAAATGCATTTAAAAGAAAGGTGTTTGATACGTATCACAACGATAATCTTATGCTGTTATACTTACAATGAACTTCTAGTTTCCAGCTATCTTCTATTGTGCTTCCAGGGATAACTAAATTATCAGCTTGACAATAAAGAAATTTCCCATTATCTTCGCTGGTCGGCGTTAATATTAAAGTGCTTGTTGTAACACTATCACCAACTGAGATTTTGTCCTTGACTGATTTTAATTTTGTATCTCCTTTCCTCCACGTAATAACAGCGGGAGGTCTTGAGCCTGTTGTCATACAAACTAGTTCTAATGGTTTTTTAGCTGACAGTGGCCTTCTATGCCCTTCAATTCTCACTTCCAGTGGTCTAACTATAAAAGAAAAACAAATGATAATTTACTAAATTAAATGATAAGACACAGAAATAATATGTAATTATTATATTTTTAAATTACGTTTTGATGGTTTTATTTTATTATAAATTGTTTGCTATTTTTTTATCACGTGGCTATTTTTTTCTTAGAAACTTTAATCAATTTTTAACAATTATTTTTGTTGTTTTCCTTTACATTGTTCGATTAAACACAATTTCATCACTTATAACAATCGAGAATTTGATTTGACTTATAACAATCAACAATTTGAGCAATTTCCAACAATTATTTTCAAGTTATTATGCTCTTAGATTGTTAATTGAACGTTTATTGAACAATTTATAACAATTAATATTAATTTTATCTTTACGAAAAGATTTATTTTTAACATCCATTAATACATAACAATTTTCTCTGTTAAATTTCACATAGTTTGTTCAATTTATAACAATTTACACTAGATAACACTTTCAAAAATTGTTTAATAGAACACAGTTTTGATCAATTTCTGGCCATTTTTTTTAATGTTTATATCTTTTACTTGGTTTAACATTATACGAATTTAAGCATATTTTAAAGTATGCTTACTACCTAATCTCAATTTCTAAGCTTCAGGTAATTCATAAAAATTGAAGCTGTTACAGTAATAGAGAGCATAACAATAAATTATATTTAAAGGAAAGTATACAGGAAAGAAAATTAAGCGATTTTGTTTTTCGTTCAGTATATAAAGACTGCGTTGCTCTTCGGATACATCCGAAGAGACACCCTGTTAGGTGATTAATCACGTGATAAATCAGTGCCCTTCGTGACAAAATCCAATTGCACGGACTACGTCAAAGTCTCTCCTACATATCAACTATTAAGCAAGAGAAATAAGAAAAATTTACGTCTTTCTGTTAAAGAACTTTGGCACTTTTCCCAATATTCAGATATTCCAAAAGAAAATGTAAATTCTCCTTCTTTTTTCCAAGATATTCGTGCGACATTTTAGACAATTTTTACACAAGAAAAATAATAGGAAGATATAAAAAATACCTCCATTTGTTGGAGTAGATGACAAAGTAACTTGGAGTTTTGATATCCAATTTCTTAGAAAATTGAGGAATGTATATAAATAGTTATATACAGGAGAGATAGAGCAACATCATTTTAAAGTGGGACGATTCTATGTTGAGATTCATCCCGGATAAAACTATTTTTAAAAGGTTTATGCCATCTTTATATGTACTTTTTTTAGGTTTTCCAGAAAGAAAAATATAGAAAAAAATCGATTGTCATTTCCATTTGTTTCCTGTATCTACATAAATTTATCTTCCCTTTATCTAACTACTGTACAACAATAAGATTTTTATGGTAAAATCATGCAGTCCTTCAAAATCCAATATTGCTAACATACTCAATTATTCTATAATTTAGCATAAAGCAAACTCATTTATCTCTAGAAAAAAAGCTTAAATTTCGTTACTTTCTTCTGATGTTTAATTCACTTATGTTGATACAGTAAAAAATTCGTATTTTACCATAGCAGCATTAATACTTATTCTTTCTAACGACCATTCTATATCTGTTAATCATGCTGTTATAGTAGTAAAGTGACGTCTGATATCGCTGCCATTTTTTGAAGTGTTTTATGCAATATATTATGCTATTACAGCAACAAAATAGCGGATATATATTAACTTTTTTCGTCTAAGATATTGTGTAGCTGCATAGTTTTGTAATGCTATCAGAGGAACGAGTATATCTCCTTCCTCTCTTGAAGATTTTTGGATATTTTGCATTGCTGATTTTCTTATGCTATTATAATGGCAAGAGAAAAGTATGGCCGAATCTCTTCTTAAGATCTTATATAACAGTATAGTTAATTCAATTATACTGCTACAGAAACAAAACCTGTTGTCTCTACTAATATTTAATTATGTAGCAGCGAAGATTTGCAGTTTTTAGAAAAATGGCTGACATCATTTTGTTACTGCAACAGTATAATGTATATGACACATGCGAATATTAGATAAGATGAGTGGGTTCTTTCTGTATCAACCTTTATTATGCTACCATAATAATAATTAGTGTCTAATTTCTTTGGTTTACTAATACTATTGGAAAATGCATATCTAATTTTAATTATGCTGCTGCAACAATAAAAGAACATGTGAATGTTATCACCTATTCTCAGTAGTGTCGTTACTACTTCGATTTTCTGCCTGTTGATGATGCTCCGAATGAATCTCTTCTATGTTATTACAGTAACATCATCAACATAATAAAAATTGATTTCCAAGAAAATCTTCACTAATATCTAATTACGTTTATAGTATGCTACCTAAGCAACAAAATTCTTTTATATCTACACAGTATAATTAACACAAAAATGTGAAAATTCGACATTTCGTGCAGCCTTCGTTATGTTAATGCAAACGATATCATAATATTTTTTGCTGTAGTAGCGCATTAATCATTAAACATACTACTATAGCAACAAATAGGAAGCTAGCTTATCTATCGTTAATGATAGCATAAGTATCTTTAATTAGCTACTACAATAGTACTTTGCATACTTAGTCTATTGTTTCTTAGATAAATTTATGCTAATCTTTATTTATTGGATTAAAACAAGAGTTTCGTTGTTATAGTAGCATAATGTAAGCTTAATTACATATATAACAATATATATATTAATGCAATTGAATAGATTATCACTACAGTAACATTAGCTACAAAGAGTTCTCTGTGTATCTTCGTTGATTCTGCTATTATAATAATATTAAAATTGAATATTTAATTATTGATAGATTCAAAATACAATACTGACAAACAGACAGATGATTAAAACTTAGGATAATTCGCAATATAATTAGTAGATTCATCCAGAAATACATCAACAGGAGAAGAAAATCGAAGTAGCAACAGCATTAGAGCTTATAGTGACAACGTCAGACGTAATTTTGTTATTGTAGCAGCATAATAAAATTATATAAGTATTCTGCAACGTCACTAGTTGAAGATAAGTAGAGAAATTAGGCATTATTTTGTTATAGTGGCATAATAAAACTTGATATCGAAAGATAAATTATGCTAACATTTGCATATGTAATTTATATTGTACTGCTGTAGTAACAATATTACGTCTGGTATATTAGTAAAGACAGCAGATGTTGTTTCTATAACAACATAATAAAATAAGATGAGGAAAAAATACGTCTTTTTTCTCTCATTAGGAAGGTATGTAAAGAATCAGACGTGATTTTATTGCTGCAGTAGATGAGATTATTGACATAGATAGACGTCATTTTGTTACTATAATTGCATAATAAAATTAACTATACGACTACACAAGATCTTAATGAAGAGTTTTATGCTATAGTTGCCTCTTATTATTGTAACAATATTACATAATTAACAATGCAAACATCAATGGACTTGTTACTGTAGCAGCATAGCAAAAGTATTCAACAATAGAGGATTCTGAGGTGTAAAGAATCGAAATATAGTTATCAGTATGTTACTGTAATAGCTTAATAAAATTATATATCAGACTTCACTTTACTACTGTATCAGCATAATAAAATAAGATACACAAATACCCAACCTAAGAAAGGAGAGTGCATAAATACTGCTGTAGTAACAGCATAACTAAATCAACTAAGCATTTATGAGAAAGGATGGAAGTATGATTATCCTATCTCGATTCTTTCTCTTAGGCTCTTCTATAAATTTTAATATTGTAGTAACATAACATAAATACCCAACATCATCAGAAAGGATAGCAGCATAATTAGAATTGAATAAATGGATGAGGATATCACAATTAAAAATAGGAAAATATCTTCAGCATCATTATCGAAGACAAGCAGAGAAATCACGCAAAACTTCACCATAGCAGCATAATAAAACTATATAAGTAAACATTAATACTCATCAATTCTTTGGTGTCTTCACTAACAGATATCATTGTATAAAGTAGAAACATCTGTGATCTACTGGGAAATTATACCGTACACAAGTACATTCATGTAAAAAATAGGAGAGAGAGATGATATTATCTTATTGGATCAACGTCTCCATTGTCAATAGAACGTAGTAAAGATATCCTAAGTCAGTCAGTATTGAATGAAAGCCTTAGTTAGTAGAGAAAAGCGTGAGTAAATACACGATAGCTGCTTGATTCGATTATGCTGACATTGAATAAACAGGGAATACATAATAGATAGATGAAGTATAGAAACATCTTTAATATTGTGTGCATTTTTATACTATTTCTTCTCATCCAACAACAGAAATTTAAATAAGATTATTTATTTTTATATTCCTATTTTCTTATCTAATTGTTTGTTTTTCTATTTTCTCGAATAATAAATTATAAAATGCAATTTTTCCATCTCTCTCTTCTCCTCCTCTTCTTCCTCCTCACATAAAAACTATAAACGATACAAATCATACATCCTGTCAAGCATATAACGCGATATCTATGTGAAAATATAATATATATTTTCATAAAATTTCAAAATTGCATTNAATAAAATATTATAAACTTTATATAATATATATGTAAGTGAATGTAAGAAGAATTCTTTAAAAATTATAGTTGTTTATAAAAATGAGTTTTATATGACTCTAATGTGTCATAAACACGAAAAATTATACTTATTAGGCAATATAGATTAGCTTGCTCATTGGACAGATTTAATCCGAACAGAGTATTCTTGTGATGCTCTCGGGAAAAGTATCACCTCCATTCAATCTCAACCAGAAATTCTCCAGGTGACCAGAATTGCTTCAATAGTTGAATGTTCAGTATTGCTTTCTGTACTTTTAGATTGCTCCTTAACATCTTACACAAAGGAATTTGCAGTAAGGATGACTAAATTCCATTTCAAGCAATATTTTATTCTAGTCTAACATTTTATATGTTTAGTAAGGTAATTTGATAGGTAAAGTGACATAAATGAGTAAAAAAAAAAAAATTCGTAATTTTGTATATCAAATACGAATTTTTAAAATGGTAATTCGGCTTCACTGCATAACTTCCCGTCATGCGGAGAAACCCCTTTTACAGGAACTATTACGTATTACAGGCTCGATCTTAAAAGCTGTTAAGAAAAGAAAAATTTAAGATTAGATCTGCGTATTTCTTCACTGAATTTTATATTTATTTTAAATTTAATATTGTCATCTGCAGAATATGAAAAAAATATGAAAATTTTTCTTTGTGTCGATAAAAATTCAACGTTTTCCTCTTTCCATCATCATAAAATATATTTTAAAAAATGTTTTAACTTAAAAAAAAAATATATATATATATATATAACAGAAAAGATAAAAAATTAGTGTTAAGTTATTTTTAAGTTATTGTTACATTGTTATGTAAGTTAAGTTTTAGTATCATTTCCCTTCTCCCTCTCTTCTGCCACCAGTTTACCCCTTCACTGTCATCTATCCTCAAAGGTAAAGTGCAAATAAAACTACATTTTTTTAAGCAATTATTATTCTATTATGGTTATTTATACATTTACAACTACAAAACTCATTTTTCAGTGTTTTCCTTACTATAGTTATTTTTTTTAATGTATTACTTAGATTTAATTTGAGTGTATTTTTCGTGTTGGAGCGAATTATTTGGTTTTACATGTAATCGTATGGGGAAAAATGATTCACCTTATGACATTTTCATGATAAGATTTCGGTTTTGGAACGGATTAATTTCGTATCCTGAGGTACCACTGTATTCTAAATATTAAACAGAATTCTGAAACAAGCTTTCAAAACTGGCATGAAAATATACAATACAATGGAAATGAGCAATTATTTATTGTAACTTAATCACAATGCCAGGCTGAAATTTTAAACATATTCTTAATTTATTCAATTTAAATATATGTTTTTCCATCTCAAATTTATAGTGTTTTGCCCCTGTACATCATACTTTACCTGATAACAACAGAGTCATGCCAGTCATCTATGTAACTCCATTCAGAGAGAAATTTTTTAATTGAATTCACATGACTTCTGGTCTAGACTAGAAGTTTGTATATAGTTATTAGGGCCTCCAGCCCCTAAGCTTTCCATTTCTGGTCTTGAATTTCATCTAACTCTGTTCTCAAGATTAAGAAAAGACAGACACAGACAGAGGGATGACAGTAGGAATTTATAGGTATTTTTTCAAATTGCAGTCCAATGACTTCAAAACTAAACGGGAAACATTACTAACCATTGGTATTTATACATTTTGTTTTTATTCTATGTATTCAAATGCTATCAAGTCAAAATTAAAAATGGATAGGTAACAGTCATTTAAAACATGAATCTAAATCTAAAAGAATAGTTTTTTTAGGATTTTCCTTTTATTTCTTATATCACTTCTCATCATACATTGTATTTTGAAATGCAATAAAACTCAACTTGTTTTATCATTCTGTATAATTTTGCAATTTATTTTGTTGTATTGTTTTCCTTAGGACTTAAGGCAGTCTTACCACTTTTGACACAAAAGAAGATACTGGATAAATTGCATCATTACATAGCACAGTTCTGACTTCCAAAAAAGATCCATTGGCAGTAATTGGCATAAGATCCATTATTATTAGTTTGCATTATTAACTTCCTCAATAATCCATTGCATTATTAGTTCCTATTAAGTATTATTAGTTTCTTCAATAATTGGTTAGGAAGAGACTTTTATCATCACTATATATAATTTTTAAATACACATAACAATTTAATAATAATTCTAATTTAGAATTAATTTTATTAAGAATATTTAAGTTTCTTTGTAAGCTTAAATNAAAAAAAACCTGTTAAAAACGAAAACCTTTCAATCCGGAAAATTCCAGTTTACACAGGTTTTACTGTATTTAAATTATTTTAATATATGAGAAATAATATATATTAAAAATTAAAATTTAATATATATGTATATACAGATGCTTATTAAAATTTAAGATTTACAATTTTAATAAACGAACGTCTGGTTGTCTGGCTGGATGAATATATATATAAATTCATTCTGTAAATATTTATTAAAAAAAACAGGGGAAGAATTTTATGACAGAATAAATAGAATAATACATGCCAACAATTCTAAATAATTCATAACAAATTTTGGAGTATCAACACTCAGATTTTTCTAAAAATGTCAGAGCAAGTAAATGGCAAAAGGGAAGTTCTTTTTGTTATGGAAACTTTGTCCATCCGGAAATAGCAATTTATTAAGAAAGCAACTGTTCTCCTCCCGGGTAAAAAGTACAGAAAAAATAAAAAATAATAAAAAAAAACCAAGTTTACGTTTATTAAATCGGAAGACAGGTTTCGATTCACTTCGTTTTCAATTTCTTCCCTTTTTTTTTCTTCCTACTTCTTCTCTAGGTTATCTCCCTTCAAGAAAATGTATATATATATGTATATATTCCCTGTTTTATGTCGTTGCATATTTTTTATATGAGAAAAAATGCATTTTTTTACCCTCTTAAAAACCAATATTTTTAGTATTTTGTTGAATAAATTTATCACTTTTAATTTAGGATGTTCTTAAATATTAAAATAATAATAAATGTCTTAAATAGTTACTCATGGGATGAGGAGAAGTTAAAAGATAAGACGAATTAAGCTTGAGTTTTACTTAGTTTATTTTGGAAAATTTAAGCTATAACTATGGATTTTAATTTCGAACCTGTTTAAATATAGCTAAAAATATGTATAAATTATTAAATTTTTGCTTTTAGAAAGCTTAAATTTATATGGTTTTTATTTATTGTAAAGAACATTTATATAAACATATATTTTACACTTAAAAATTTTATAAGAAATAAATAAAAATTATTAACAATTGTAAGTCAAAATTCTCTAAATCTTAAGATAAAAAATAAATATAATCCTTAGAAGTTAAAATTTTTTTTTTAATATTTTCGAATTTACCAGTGTTTCGATATGATAAAATATATTTGATCATTAAAATTTACTCGAAGATTTATTTTCTCTTTAATCTTTTAAAAATATATTTTAAAGTTTAAAATCAATTCTAGACACTAATTTTGTTCTTTAAAATTTGATTTTTCAATCTCAATTTAAATTTGACACTTTAAAGCTTTTTTAAAATTATACAAAAGAAATTTCTGTTTAGGATATAAATTTAATAAGTTGGAAATTTTCTTACATTTAATACATTAAAAAAATCTTTAAAAATATTTAAAAAAAATCAATTTTTTACAAAAAAGTAAAATTTTTCTATAAAGTTTATAGAAATCCATTATTAAAAATTATAGATAACATTAAGAATTTATTACAAAATTTATAAGATTTGTAACAAGTTATTTTTTTATACAAAATTAATTTATTAATAATTTATTAAGCAAATTTTTAAATGACTTATTTCATATTCGTATAACAAATTTTTATATTTTAATAATGGATTATTTTTCATTTGCGTGAATATCTCTGTGTTACAAAAATTTTCAAATTTCAGTAAATGATAATTTTCACGTTAGTAATTACTTACAACAATTTATAAAATTTTGTGATGTTAAAATAAATTAAAAATTTCCATATAGGATATACAGTAAATTATACTGTATATAAAAATATAATAAAATGTATTTTAACAATTTCAACAATAGATTATTCATATACAAAAGAAATAATCTATTATAGGAAAAAAAATTTCACAATACATTTCCTCGAATAAAATACCACAAAAATAATCGATTTTTTCGATAAATATCGAAAGTAAGTCTCTTCAGCTTTGTTGCAGTAAATATATTAAACGAAATGGATAGATTGCATCTCAACAGCGAGGAAAAGAAGAAGAAGAAGAAAAAAATTGTGTATAAAAAATCGTCGATCGTTAAAAAATGTCAGCAAGCTAAAGAAAATAAGAAATTGCTTCAATTTAAAAAAAGGTGTGGCGAATATTAGAATGAAGCTTTTATAAATAACAGATTTTCTACATCAAAGGATTTCAATTCATTATTGGAACTGATGAAGTTAAGATGTCAAAGAAAAGATGTCCTGAAGGAAATTAATAATTCCGTTCTCTAGCTTAAATTGATGTTCATTTCCTTCTTTAAAAATGTCTTTAAATCCTGAAATTTTAATTGCATTTTTATTTTGATATTAACGTCTTTTCAATGGAAATTTACACAGCAAAAATGATTAAGATGTTTGTAACTTTTTAAAGTAGAAGAGTTTAAAGGTTAAGGGAGGGGGAAAAAGTATTTATGTAAAATTCAATCTAAAATACGATGTTGTTTGGTTTTTACAAGATTTAATTGATTTATGAGAGTAAAAAGTAAATTAAACTAGATTTAAGCGCGATTAAATCGCACTATTTGATTAGATTTGTAATGCAATTTTTACGTGTAAATTTTTGTTTTATTATACTTGAATGCTTTAAATTAAAAAAAAAAAAACTAAATTCGGCGTTTTTTTTAACGTGGCAACATATCGCTCGCGAACTAGCCGCTGCGACGCAAGCTAGCGATTTAATAATATCGCTCGCGATTAATCGCGCGTGACAAACTAGCGACAACTGCAAAAAAGCACAATTTAAATTATAAAAAAATTAATTTAATTATCTTGATTATAATTTTATTTTTTTAAATTAATAACTGATATATATTTAGTCGAAAATCTATATAAAAGAGTAAGAAAATCAAAGCAAGGAATGAGTAAATGATGAAGAAATTTTTCTATATTTCCTCAATGCGGAGAGAAAAATCAATTTAGAAAAAATTTTCACTAAGAAAAAAATTAAGCTTTTATTTACATAACCGCTTACTGTTTCATATAATTAAACACTAGCGGAAATATAAATAAAAACAAAGAGGAAGAACAGGAGAGAAAAAAAAAATTTATGTAAACTCTCGACCGTACAGATCGATAAATAAATAACTGTTTCATGGAAAATTCTTTCGGTGTTGTAAGGACGTAGTGTGGAGGGGGAAGAAAAACGAAATTACCACCTCTGTTTCTTGTCTGACGTTACCAGAATCGATGGAAGTATGAGGTCTGAGGCTATCATCTTTTTCCGAACCAGTAGGGCTATCGAAAAACGCTTACTGTTTGGAACCACAATTCCACCTGCTGAATGTCAAAATGTCGCCATGATCCATGTTTAAACTGTACAACAGTTTTTACAATTGAAAAATGAACGGATTTAAAAATCGCTATAAACTGTAGTTTAATAGCTTTTGTACAAATTGCAAACCATCAAGATACTGTATATGACCACATAAAGTACAAAATAAAAAGTAGAAAATTAAAGCCAGATGGCCCGTTTTTTGATTGTTGGGATTTACAAAGGAATAAGGAAGAAAGAAAACTGCAAAAAAAATATTGTGGGAAGGAGTTGTAATAAATAGTTACGATTTTCTCGCTTCTATTTTAACAAACCGCGCTACAAATTTTTATTTTGCTACATAAATATAATAAAAGACCAGATCGTTGGGAGATAGAAAAATAATGATTATTTTATTTGTTAAAACTATAAAATCCTTATTTATCTTCATTTTTTCCACTATAACACGAATGATAGGTGCGTATGAATTGTGAATATTTCACTTATGGGTAATTATAACATTAAAATATTATGTAGAAATCATAAATACAGAGAATTACTCAGAACGATTGCATTCAAGAAATAAAAACTTTTGATAATTTACGTTTTGTCTTCTTCTACATGTAACGTTTAAAATGCAACGTAAAAATTTTTAAATTAAAATTTAATAAATCTTTACATAATTGAAATATTAAATTTAATGATTATTTTATGATTTTAGTGATAAATATCTCATTCATCTTCGTTTTTCGTGCGTATAATACATGATATACTTCATATAAAGCAGTAAATAATTAAAAGTTTTGTGTTCTGAGTAAATATTTTCATTAATTATTACATAAGATCTTTTCCTACAGCGAATTACTCAATATGACTTTATATATTTAAACTTTTAGGATTTTTTTACTTACTTTTTATATTATACAGATTATTTCACTTAAATTTCTGAAAATAATTTTGATAAAAATATAATTACTTACAAATGAAATATATCACTTAATTTATCTATTTTTAATATAAAAATATTGTTGTATTATTTTAAAATTTTTATTATCTGGACACAAATTGCCATTTACTTAAATAATGGTGCTAAAGTGCAGGATTAAAATTGAAGTATAACTTATTTACAATTATTTTGTCAAAAATAATGTATATAAATTGTTATTACAGAATATTACTCAGAATTATCTTTCTACAATAAGAAAAAGTCGTAAAAATTAATATTTTTCATTTATTAACTCGCCTATTATCAGACGTCACAAACTTTACATAATTAAACAGTTTTATTATCATTTAAATATATTGTAAATATATGAGAAATATAATATAAATATATTAGNACAATAGATTATTCATATACAAAAGAAATAATCTATTATAGGAAAAAAAATTTCACAATACATTTCCTCGAATAAAATACCACAAAAATAATCGATTTTTTCGATAAATATCGAAAGTAAGTCTCTTCAGCTTTGTTGCAGTAAATATATTAAACGAAATGGATAGATTGCATCTCAACAGCGAGGAAAAGAAGAAGAAGAAGAAAAAAATTGTGTATAAAAAATCGTCGATCGTTAAAAAATGTCAGCAAGCTAAAGAAAATAAGAAATTGCTTCAATTTAAAAAAAGGTGTGGCGAATATTAGAATGAAGCTTTTATAAATAACAGATTTTCTACATCAAAGGATTTCAATTCATTATTGGAACTGATGAAGTTAAGATGTCAAAGAAAAGATGTCCTGAAGGAAATTAATAATTCCGTTCTCTAGCTTAAATTGATGTTCATTTCCTTCTTTAAAAATGTCTTTAAATCCTGAAATTTTAATTGCATTTTTATTTTGATATTAACGTCTTTTCAATGGAAATTTACACAGCAAAAATGATTAAGATGTTTGTAACTTTTTAAAGTAGAAGAGTTTAAAGGTTAAGGGAGGGGGAAAAAGTATTTATGTAAAATTCAATCTAAAATACGATGTTGTTTGGTTTTTACAAGATTTAATTGATTTATGAGAGTAAAAAGTAAATTAAACTAGATTTAAGCGCGATTAAATCGCACTATTTGATTAGATTTGTAATGCAATTTTTACGTGTAAATTTTTGTTTTATTATACTTGAATGCTTTAAATTAAAAAAAAAAAAAAACTAAATTCGGCGTTTTTTTTAACGTGGCAACATATCGCTCGCGAACTAGCCGCTGCGACGCAAGCTAGCGATTTAATAATATCGCTCGCGATTAATCGCGCGTGACAAACTAGCGACAACTGCAAAAAAGCACAATTTAAATTATAAAAAAATTAATTTAATTATCTTGATTATAATTTTATTTTTTTAAATTAATAACTGATATATATTTAGTCGAAAATCTATATAAAAGAGTAAGAAAATCAAAGCAAGGAATGAGTAAATGATGAAGAAATTTTTCTATATTTCCTCAATGCGGAGAGAAAAATCAATTTAGAAAAAATTTTCACTAAGAAAAAAATTAAGCTTTTATTTACATAACCGCTTACTGTTTCATATAATTAAACACTAGCGGAAATATAAATAAAAACAAAGAGGAAGAACAGGAGAGAAAAAAAAAATTTATGTAAACTCTCGACCGTACAGATCGATAAATAAATAACTGTTTCATGAAAAATTCTTTCGGTGTTGTAAGGACGTAGTGTGGAGGGGGAAGAAAAACGAAATTACCACCTCTGTTTCTTGTCTGACGTTACCAGAATCGATGGAAGTATGAGGTCTGAGGCTATCATCTTTTTCCGAACCAGTAGGGCTATCGAAAAACGCTTACTGTTTGGAACCACAATTCCACCTGCTGAACGTCAAAATGTCGCCATGATCCATGTTTAAACTGTACAACAGTTTTTACAATTGAAAAATGAACGGATTTAAAAAACGCTATAAACTGTAGTTTAATAGCTTTTGTACAAATTGCAAACCATCAAGATACTGTATATGACCACATAAAGTACAAAATAAAAAGTAGAAAATTAAAGCCAGATGGCCCGTTTTTTGATTGTTGGGATTTACAAAGGAATAAGGAAGAAAGAAAACTGCAAAAAAAATATTGTGGGAAGGAGTTGTAATAAATAGTTACGATTTTCTCGCTTCTATTTTAACAAACCGCGCTACAAATTTTTATTTTGCTACATAAATATAATAAAAGACCAGATCGTTGGGAGATAGAAAAATAATGATTATTTTATTTGTTAAAACTATAAAATCCTTATTTATCTTCATTTTTTCCACTATAACACGAATGATAGGTGCGTATGAATTGTGAATATTTCACTTATGGGTAATTATAACATTAAAATATTATGTAGAAATCATAAATACAGAGAATTACTCAGAACGATTGCATTCAAGAAATAAAAACTTTTGATAATTTACGTTTTGTCTTCTTCTACATGTAACGTTTAAAATGCAACGTAAAAATTTTTAAATTAAAATTTAATAAATCTTTACATAATTGAAATATTAAATTTAATGATTATTTTATGATTTTAGTGATAAATATCTCATTCATCTTCGTTTTTCGTGCGTATAATACATGATATACTTCATATAAAGCAGTAAATAATTAAAAGTTTTGTGTTCTGAGTAAATATTTTCATTAATTATTACATAAGATCTTTTCCTACAGCGAATTACTCAATATGACTTTATATATTTAAACTTTTAGGATTTTTTTACTTACTTTTTATATTATACAGATTATTTCACTTAAATTTCTGAAAATAATTTTGATAAAAATATAATTACTTACAAATGAAATATATCACTTAA
The DNA here is from genome assembly GCF_000671375.1 of Centruroides sculpturatus. NCBI lineage: Eukaryota > Metazoa > Arthropoda > Arachnida > Scorpiones > Buthidae > Centruroides > Centruroides sculpturatus. The sequence continues at coordinate 128,411 of NW_019384475.1, forward strand.
TTTATCTATTTTTAATATAAAAATATTGTTGTATTATTTTAAAATTTTTATTATCTGGACACAAATTGCCATTTACTTAAATAATGGTGCTAAAGTGCAGGATTAAAATTGAAGTATAACTTATTTACAATTATTTTGTCAAAAATAATGTATATAAATTGTTATTACAGAATATTACTCAGAATTATCTTTCTACAATAAGAAAAAGTCGTAAAAATTAATATTTTTCATTTATTAACTCGCCTATTATCAGACGTCACAAACTTTACATAATTAAACAGTTTTATTATCATTTAAATATATTGTAAATATATGAGAAATATAATATAAATATATTAGATTATATTTATTTCATTTTTTATTCAATAACACATGCAACCTGATTCGAAAAAGGCCAAAAAATAATAATAAATTTTATCAGGAAATAATTAAAATTCAAACAGAACGATGCAGAAACTACAAATACAAAGAATTACTTAAAAAAATCAACAAAATCAATAAAACAGAATTCAAAAATTTAGTTTTTTTTCACTACTTCCATTACTAAACATGCAAAAATGTTTTTTTCTTTTTTTCTTATAAGAAGATAGCATTTCTAATGCAAATATGATTGCTCTTATCAAAAATAGGAAATATATATATGTATATATATAAGATGGGGGATAAGCAAATTACGAAAACGATCCAAGAGAAAAATAGGAGCGAGATAACAACAGGCTTTCATTTTATCTTCAGATCTTGTTTACGTTTTGGAACATCTACAATTTACGCTCCTAGCATTCCAAACATCCTAAATAATAATTCCAGACAGAATTCAACCATCTTGAACCAAGTAAAATCTTATTTTGTATTCAAACACATGGAGCAGATAAAGTGAAAATATCACAACTTGGCAGTAATGAACTGTGTTTGAGGTCATTACGAAAATTCCGTATTGGTTGAACTGAACGTACAACGTCTCTGCTTTGTACATTATCCTCGAGATACAAGTTTTAAAAAAATGCGGCGTACAGAATTCAAGAGGAAGTGATGAAGACGAAGAGCAAGTAATACTTTCTCTTGAAGGGTGCTACCTACGTAACAAAATTCAAGTTTAGTGTTAAAAAATTCCCAAGAAATTCAAGTTTAGTGTTAAAAAATAAGCAGTAAAATTATTTTATCGTTTACAAATTTATTTATTTAATAAAATTACAAAAAAACGGGAATTTTAAAAATTGATTTCGATTGAAGTAAAAATAATAAAGTTGTAATTTTTCCTGTAATTAAGTCATAAGTCATGCTGTTTTTTTTATTGCTGTAGTAGCATCATTACTCATCACTCCAGACACTTCGATACAACCAAATATATATATATATTTCTCCTTCGTTTTACCTTAAAGGGAAGGTAAAACGATTTTTATTTGAGTGAGAAAAAGGAGGATGAAATGTACTTTACTGGTTTGAAAAACGAGAAAAATGTTAGATTTAATGTAAAATTTTAGCAATTTAAGCGTAAAATGTCGATATTTAAAGCATATAAAACTGTTAAAATGTTAAAATATTGCTAACTTAATATACGATTCTATTGAAATTGTCGAAGCTGTCAAGTTTCATGTTATGCTGCTACAATTCCAATACCCGTATCGAGCTATAGATTTCGAAATTTTTAAGGATTTCATCTGTCAAAATATATATACGAATTCTGCAATTTTACGCTTTTATAATTTCATATTTTATAATATAAGATAGATCCCTTCATCCTTCTTCACTTATAACTCCGTACTTCATCATTGATCCGTTCGAGATATGTATAATTCAATTCGAGTTTGTATAACAGTTTCTATGTGATTGCTGGTCAGAGGCCAGTGACCCAAGTTTGCAAACGGCCATATTGCGTGCGAGCAGATTTGTTTTAGTCCCATTCGATTATTGTATCCCTCTAAAGAAGAATTCTATAGCAGCTAAGAGAGGAGGAATCATTAATTTCGTGATTAGAAACGTGCTTTGTTCGGTAGAAATGAGATTATCCCTGTCAAATATAATATAATGTTTTTGATGTTCTTTAATTGGGATAAGTAACGTAACTCATCCAGTTTTTGTTACGCTTTATCCACGTTTTAATTAATTGAGTGGATATAGAAGGATGCTTCAAGCGATGATGATGTAGAAGAAGATTTTTAGAGAGATAACAGGTTTCTTCTTCTTCTTCTTTTTTTGTATGGAGTTATGATAAAGGAACGTGGCCTCGTAAATAACTGTTTAGATATATCATCATCATCATCCATTTGTCAGAGTTGTACCTGTATTGAAGGCAAGTAGCGCACGATTAGATGAATCAAGTTGCCAAGGTCGGGTCGAGGTGATGAGGATGGAATGCAACCTAAATAAAGACGCGTATATGAAAATATTGGCTGCTGTCGTGTTGGATGTACGTTATATCGAGGGTTATTAACAAATTTTAAGGATTCCTATCACGAGAAAACGTCATAAAAGTTATAAACTGCATATAGAATCACCTAAGATGCTAAGATTTCGATCTATAAACTGCAATAAAATGAATGTTTTATGTTGATAAATGCATAATCTTAACTTTTATATAACACAAATAAGAGAATTTTATAATATTTAAGAGGTGAAAAATTGAAATTTTTGTAAAAAAAAAAAAAAATTGACATTTAAAATTCTTCGTGATGCGGATTGATGCAGAAGTGATGCGGGATGACAGCATCTTTATCATTAAAGATTTCACCAGAAAAAATAATTAATTACATAAATTTCTATCATTGAATCTTTATAGAAGCAATTTATTTATAAAAATTAAATCAAAAACGATAAAAATATTGATGTTCATTTCAAAAATATGCATTTTCTATAACAGAGAACAACCTTCCTAATTAAACTACAGCACCAGGTGTTAATAATAGAGTTTGTGCAGGTTATCAGATTTTAAAAAAATCTCTTTGTAAAATTAATTAGGAAAGAAAAACCGAGTGAATGATGTATTTAGAAATCATTGGTGCTACTTTGATAATTCAAGATATTCCCAAACGTTGCTTATCTCATTAGTCTACTCTTTTATTAATGAGACGACAGAAACGACTTGTTTGTTTTAAGTATTATTTTTATCCTAAAAATCTTTATAAAGAACTTAATGAAATTTCACATTCAAAAAGTTGAAACCACAAAGAAATAAAAAAAAAGTCGTGAGGAAATAATTAAATCCTAAGCAAAATAAAATTTACATGTTGAAAAGTGTGAAACGTGTCGACTGATTGAACTCTTTCCTGTGCAGTAAACACACTTTTTCTCTAGTTTAAGCGTACTTAATGATGAAAAATTGGCACTTGAACGTGTTTTATAGTCAAAATTATAGAATTATAACGTTAATTATATTTTAAGTAGTTTTTTCTCGTTATATGAAATGATATACCTACACTCTATAGCGTATAACGTGCTTTCCCCTAATTTAAACTGAATTAAGTGACTTTAATGATGAAAATTTTGATATCAATAGTGAAAATTATAAAATTGAAACGTTATTTTATGTATTTTGGATAGTTTATTTTATCATAGAAACCTTTATGTGAACTTTTTCAACTCTAAATTGTATTCCAGTGATGTAGAACTTGCAGATTAAGATACAAAACTGAGCATAATTAAAGCATCAGAACGAGTTTAAATTCTATAAGTTCTCATTTTTAGCTTAAGATACATTCATGCACTACATTAAAATTACTCTCTTATCATCAAATGAGTAAATTATATAAAGAAATATTGATTCAGAGTATTAATTAGTATCTTAGAAGGAGACAAATTTCATAAAAGAATAGATTTCATTCAAGCTTTAGTACTTTTTAATACTTTCAGTAGCATCTGAACAATGCAGTTTCAAATAATGATGCTCATTACAGCATCACTATCGATTTAAGGACGTTAATTAATGCATTTCAGTAAGGATTCCCAAGCTGTAAACTACTATATTTGATAGAGTAGAATGTAGGAAAATCTATTATAATTTTTTCTACTATCTACTTTACTATCCCTCTACAGGAGACAGTAGATTTTATGCAGCACCCTTTTACAGTACACTTAATTATTCTCATCCAAGAAGCTTCAAAATTACCAAATTATATTAAAAAAAAATATCAGTTTAAAGCATTAATTACCATGCTTTAGCGATGATGAAGCTGCTGAGAGAACAGTAGTATATTTAAGTTTTTATAGTATCAAAATGTAGAATCTCTATCGATTTAGGGGCGTTAATTAGTGCATTTTAGTAACATTTCCAATTACTAGACTACTATATTTGGTAGAATGAGCAGTAGAAATGAGAATATCAGGGGTGAATTCCCGTACAGATTGACTGATCATCAGTTGGTTGGACTTCTGATAATCACCATCCTTGTACCTTGTTAATGGCAGATTATTTCGCAAGCTTTCACTGACAACTTTCACTTTTTTTCTGCACTTGGACAGTGTTGTTTATCGACTGTCCCATCATATCGATGACGTGAAAAATTACTCCATTCCCCCACTTCTTTGTTTTTTTTTTTTTTTTACTTAGTTTGTGATATATGTTGTGTCCCAAAGGTCTCCATTGTTTTTATAGAGAAAGTTTTGTTAGATGTGTCTAGAGATAAAGGGAATTTTATATGACGGATCTAACAAGATTAAGTAAAATCTGTAAAGATATGGAGTGAGAAGTCGAGTCATAAAGGGAAAAGTAACGATCAGTGTGTGTGTGTGTTTGTGTGTGTATGTGTGTAGCCTCTTGTTCCTTCTTGCCTCGTGTAGCCATTACAGGAGTAGTAATGATACAGCCTCGAGCCAATACAGGTGAGTGGAAGAATCAATGCTATTATGGTAAAGGATAATTTGCACCTGCAGTAGCTTTACCCTTAAACTGCTATTTTTCTGCTGGATAATACATAAAAGTAAATTTGATTTAATTAGTTTGATCTGCAAGAAATTGTGGGGTTTTTTCACCTGTATGCTGCGAGTTTGATAGCTGTTGTAATACAATAACAACCCTCTTAAAATTAGCTCTTCCTTCCCCTAAATTTAGCTAAACTTATGGTAATTATGTATTTAAATGCCCAATTAAATAAATTACTTTTCCTGCCTAACCAACTTTCGTGTACAGTACATCATTACATGCACCTATATAAAAATACACTAGCTCAAGTGTATATCCGGATATACACTCGAGCTAGTGATCGGTATAATAATGTCTAAATGTATCAGCAGATATGAAGAGGTCATTATCATTAAAAGAAGGTATCATCAGATATATCGATATTTTACTACCGTTGCAATTTAATACAGTACAAGTGGTACAAGTTTAACTATCGTTAGGCGGTTATAATCAGTACAAATATCATTTGATATATGTATCAATACTATTAAAAATTCTCTGCACATATACATTTAAGTGTAGAAGCATTAGAAGTGCTATTTTTAAAAATAATTAAGCCTTATTTTCTGGCTAAATATTTATTAAAAAATTCTCTCATCACTGCTTCAAAACTGCTGGAGTGGGAACATTCATCCATTTTAAAATCACCCGCAACTTATAAATGTGAGTATATATATATATATATATATATATATATATATATATATATATATATATATATATATATATATATATATATATATATATATATATATATATATATATATATATATATATATATATATATATATATATATATATATATATATATATATATATATATATATATATATATATATATATATATATATATATATATATATATATATATATATATATATATATATATATATATATATATATATATATATATATATATATATATATATATATATATATATATATATATATATATATATATATATATATCAATTTAATACAAAAAAGCATTAAAGTTTCAAAAATATTGAATTTTTCTTCCAAAAAAACCCAATCATTTTAAGAAAATTGCATCGAAGTGAAGACCGTATTTCACTTTCTGTCCGGTCAAAGTAGCCAGTGGCAAGTAAGAGAGAAAGGAAAAAGTAGAGGAGTTAAATTTGACACGGTCACTTTCTTTAGTTTCCCAGCTGCTAGCCACGTGATTGATGTTCCAGGTACCTTACTTAATAAATTATTTAGGGGCTTAAAGCGTACAGTCGATTAATTGCCAGTTATCTTGTGCCAAACTGATAGTTGGACATATAGTCTTTCACGGACGTTAGCATTTTTGGCAGTAGGTGGAACTATACTAAAGCACCACGTTGGTGGTAGAGCCGCAAGATACCCAATCCGTCTTTACTTATGACAAAAGGCATTCTTACTCTAGAAACGTTTGCTTCGTTTCGTTATTGATGACCTTCGTTGAAAATTTTCACCTTTGGCAATGCTTTGTGAATTCTAGTTTTTAGAATTTATACTTGGAGTTTGGAGAAAATTGAAAGGAAACAATGCTGGAGTTCTCACCAACCAAATCATTTTTGTGATCCCACAATGTTCACGAGAAAATGATAAGCCATTTCTGTAATTCCTTAGTTTATTTAAGTTTATGAATTAGGGAGCTAAGAAACCATTTTTTTCATTGTTTATGTGAACTGAAAAGATGAGGAAACATAATTCCAACTCCTCTCTGTTTATATAAATCATTATAGTAGAGAACATTTTCTTAATTCTAGCTCATCTTTGTTCTTACAAGAATTTAAATGATGTAGGATCATTTTTCTTTACTGTAGATTCTCTTTGTTTATATAACACCATAACTGTAGCGAATCATTTTTGTAATTTCTAACCTCTCCTTATTTACATGAATTACAACTGTAGGGATCCTAATCTTAATTCCAAGTCGTATTTATAAGAGTCAATTCTTAATTTCAACTTCTACATGGGCCCATAATTATAAGAAACCAATTCTTTATACAAACTCTTATATGACCTCATAATGCAGGAAACCAATCCTTAATTTCAACTTCTCCTTACTTGTACGAATCATAACATAAAGAATTATATACTTCATTTCAGATTCTCCTTATTTATATGAGGCGAAAAGACGGAGAAGTGAGTAACAATTCTTGTAGTACCATATCCTTTTGGTTCATACACCAAAGTACAGATTGGAACTATAAGAAAGATAAAGAAAGGAACTATTGAGTAGGTAGTCACGTTTTGTGTGACGGTCGTGTCGTCTCTTCTGCTTTCTCATTTCCCGTCTCCTGCCCGTGGCTAGGATATAAAACTTTGTCTCTTATCTCTATTCAAACAGTTGTAAAGGGACCTATACGTTCTTCATACTTCTTACGTTGAATACATTTCTAGTTTTGACTGTCTAATTTTTTTCATCTGTACATTTACTATCTATCTGCACTACTAGATAAAGTTGTAAGCTAAGAACTCCATCTATAATATAAAAGTATAGATAAATATCGTGAATACGGAGTAGAAGAATGTGCTGGTATTTGGATAATTGATTAAACAGTTTAAAATGCTGATAATGACGAATAATTCAATGAGCTTCACACTTGAAAAAACATTGTGAGACAAAGTTTTAAAAAATTTATCTCTCTGCAAGCCAAACACAGCTGTACAAAGTACTTGTGTTAAGTGGTATTAAGCACACCTTTTAGATGCTTGACTTGACATTTAAACAATTTATTCACTAATGAAGTAAAAGAAAAAATTGGGATAGAAAATCGCTAATGGAACGAAATTTTGTTTAAATATTAAGATTTCAAAGCTTTAAAAAAAAGTATATTTATGTTACTGACTTTAACATAAAGGAAGAATTTTTGACAATGGTCTGGTGTGGGAAAAACCTTTGACTGCTTCCATCAACTTCTTTGTGTTGCTTATGAAAGACGTGATTGTCCAGTGACCCTCAGTTAACCTCCCTCTATTTAAACTCTACCCAACTCTATTGAAGTGTAACCGAGGCATTGAAAAAATTCTTCACCCCCTGGACGTAATATAGGTCAACATCTATAACCGCAAAAATAGCTGGAATTCTCTTAATTATGTATGAAATTCTAGACACTGCAGTATGAAAATTTTGAAGCTGCCCTATATAACCATCCACTGCGATTACATTAGAGAAGATAAGCAGTATCACGTGGTTAATAGAGCAAGTACAAGTATCACTTATCAGTACTACATCCCTTTAATCATCTCTGTATGACCTGTTTACTGAACATTTGAACTGAAGCTGCAAGGATATTCATTATTTCTATAGTTTGACTCATGTGAGCATTTTACTTAGTTGTGCCTTCAAGCTAAAGTTAAATCAGCGAACAACGTATTGATTTATCATTGTTTTATTCGGATTTATTTTCGTTTTTTTAATAAGAATATCAAAATTTAATTGAGACTATTATGGGATGGATAGATATTTCTTGATTTCTTTTCAACAAAATATTATTTTAAAAGTAAATTGAGAAGTTCTAGAGCTTAGCCTAGAGGCTTTTGTGCATGCGGAAAGATGCTTAAAATTTTAAATTCACAAAGGAAACTGTTTAAATTCTCATAGAAATTTGTGATTTATTCCTTAAAATTAATTATTTTCACTTTTAATTAGCCACAAAGACTTGTTATTCTTAAAATATAGGGGGAGACCGGGGCAAGATCGGCATGTTAAGCTTTACTTAAATTTTGTGTAATAAATACTGCTGTAAATTGAAAAAAAAAGCTTTGCATATTGTCTATTGGAATGTTACCTTACTATAGAACTGGTTAAAATCAGTTTGGAAATAAAAATAATTAAAATAATTACAACTTTACAAGAAGAGAGAAATTGACGAAGTTGCCCCGGGTATAGGGGCAAGATCGGCAACTTCTCTCTTTTTGTAAAGTTGTAATTATTTTAATTATTTTTATTAAAGTTGCCCCTGGTATAGGGGCAACAGTAATGGGGC
>NW_019384475.1:139638-147683 GCF_000671375.1 Centruroides sculpturatus
CGTGCCATAAGACGGGGGAATAGAAAAAAAAAAAAAAATAAAAAATAAATTTAGGAAAAAAAAAAATCTATCAACACCTCTTCCTAGTAAGAGTTCGCTGGAGCATTCGATTATGTTTTCAGATCGCGTTTTTACATTAAGCAAAACCAGTTTTGTATTTCAACAGTTGGAATGAAAGAATAAAAAAAATAAAATAATAAAATAAATAAATAAATAAAATGATTCGAGTAAAATCGAATGAATTTTAGAATTCGATCCCAGAACCGAGTGTAAATATTTAAGCAAGAAAAAAAACACGCTCCTATAGAAGAGAGCGAAGAGGAATTGCGACACTTTAACACATAAATCTATAGAAAAATATAATAATATAATATAAAATATTTTGTGGTAAACATCAGAATTCTTTCGGTATCGTGTACAAAATTGTTTATGGTCCTCTAACGCGGGACTTCTGCCACAACTTTATGAATCATCCAAGCACGGAACTGCTGTACAGTTCCGTTCATGGAAGGTCTATTCCGCTCTGACGATTGCTGTTACTATCTAAGCGGAAATTCCGTTAACGTCTAATACAATAACCTCTCCATGATAGAGAATAAAAAAAACTAAGGCCAGGTGGTGCCAACTTCCATATCTTTTTCCCCTCCCCTCTTATACAAGAAAATGATCACTCGCTGCTGGAGAAACTGAGAAATGAATCCAACTAAATCTATACTTTCTCTGTCTTTATACGTAGAAATTTAATTGTATTGGGTGTCTTTTTTAAGGTGTGAATGAACTTTACTGCTCCCTTGACCTCTACCCACTTTTTATGTTTGTCTTTAATGATACTTTGATGAAAAAAAGGTGCTTATGACTGAGCGATAAATCGTTTCTCAACGGGATGATTTTGACCCGGGAGAGAAATATATATATATATATAATGTATATTGTTCTGTAATTTTATTGGGGAAATTTTTAAAATATTGATTAAAAAATTCCTATAGAAGAGTGAGAAACACTGCTCTAAAGGAGCAGCTACTGCTGTGGAATGTTAAGAAATACATTCAGAGTGTCTGCTAAACCTATAGAAATTTAATTGTATAAGCTTTCTTTAGATAAATTTAAGGTACATTAACCTTTAATCCTTCGTTCTTTGACCTCTTCTGCTCCGTTTTTATTAAAAATACTTACCTGATTGTAATGGGGACATTGTTTTGTGCTGTTAAGAAACACATCCAGAGATTTAGAAAGTATCAAAATCTACAGATTTACTTCGATTATACTCAGAAATTTAATTATATAAACTATTTTTTAAGGAAAGTTTAAGGTGTAAGTAACATTTACTGTTTTATTCCGTTGACCTACCCTCCCCCTTTTTATATTTACCTTTAACAGTGCTATGATAAAAAGAGGTTTTTCTGATTCAGTAATAAATTCGGTCATTCTAGAGGAGCAGACACTGTTTTGGAATGTCGAGAAAAACATTCAGGGATTCTGAAAGCACCGACTATAAATACAATATATAAGAGAACTTTACAAGAGCAGAAAGAGCTCTCTCTCCCTCTCCCTTCCTCACACTTGAGAATAAGAAACAGCATAACTTGTATATATAGCAAGGACTCGGTCTTAAAGTTTATGAACCGTCTGATAAAAGAAAACAAGTATCAAAAGAACTGGAAACTACAAAGTGATGTAAGCTTTATATAAAACTACGAGAAATTCAAGCTCCTCTAGGTAATTTGCATATAAAACTTGTTGAAATTAATGCTTCTGCGAGCGAGTATCTCGATTTAAATTAGCTAAAATACATTTTAAAAAAGTAATTTACCGTCTTTAAAATAGTAAAATGTAATTTAGGTAATGTAATAACTCATTATTTTAAAAAAAGGAAAAAAAAGGAGACGTGTTTCGAGATTGCTCCTCCTCATCTTCTCCTTCCTTCTTACGTATCATTCATTATTAAATTATAATTTTGTAATGTTTTATGTATGAATTTATAAATTTTTAAATAATTATCTTCCGGATGAAAAGTTAAATATGTATTTTTTATATCTTCATTTAGTGTTTATTGATTGTTTCTGGAGAGAAATTTTTTTCTTTTAAATGCTTCTCTCTGGTCCGTTCTAGAATCGAGTTTTTTATATTTTTGATTTTTTGAAAAGTTTATTTTCCTGGAATTGATAAATCTTAAATATTTAAAAATGGTATTTAAATCATTTCTAATTTTCGAAGAAATGAATTATAGAAAATTTCATTTTTTAATAATTTAATTTCATTGTTTTAACTCATATCAAATCGGTAATTCGACTTCTTAAAACGACGTATAATTTCCTAAAATTTCAGATTTAAAACTTGAATTTTATTCAATTTTTTTAAAAACTAAAATCCATGAATTTTGTATTTTTTTAAAAAAATTTAGTATTCATTTTTAGCTCCTAAACTTGATTTGAAGGTATTTCTAAGTGACAAGCAGTTAAGTAAGCAAGCCAATAGCATAATTCGTTTCATATGAACCAACTACGTTATTGGTTTATTTATTTAGCTGCTTGTCACTTAGAAGCACTAAATAAGAGAATTTACTCTCTTGAAAAGAGCTTGTTTTTCTAGAATTTTATACTTATTTAATCGATAAATCATGTAAACTCTAACCGTATTTGATTTGTTAAAGAAATAAAATCCTAGAATTTAAAATATTTTAAGAATTTATATGCTTTTAGAATTCTATGATTCTTTAATATAGATCCCTATATATGAAGAGATTTTCGTAGATATGACTCATAGCAACTAGTGACAATTGATGGTTAGTTCATCCGGTATTTGTCAGTCATTAATTTACTCTTCTCTAACAATTCCTTCTAACAGCCGCATCGTACAAAATTACGATTAAATTTTGGGCTTTCTCTAGATCGCTTCCTTTATACCCGTCTGTGCGTCAATTATAACGTACACACCATGTTAATATACCTCATAATAGAATAATTTAGCAGATAAAGATAAGTGCACCCTAAATTATACTTAAAACCCTATAATTTATATAAAATTAATCCTTTTTACAAGGATCTATGCGAAGTCCTTATAAATTATCGATATTATATGATATAAAACATTAATTTAAGGCAAAAATAATATTATTTTCTAATTTAATTACGAATAAATGGAAGAAACTTATCAACAGAAACATTCCAAACTTACTTCTAGAAAATAGTTCGTATGTGTTTTATGTATTTAAAGTAAATTTTATAATATTTACAAGTGAAATTTCTATTTTTCTCTTCTTTTTTTACATTTAGCCAATGCTAGTCGTGTTAAAGTTTACTTTTAATAGACATTCCACGAATGTGCCATGTGGTTGCCACGTGCCCTTATGTCTATCATACGTGGTACTGACTAGAATTTGTCACCGTGGTGGCTCATACGTTTATAACATCATGTTTACACCCCACATGTGGTACTCGTCTTTCGATACCGCTTTGTAACCAAAAACTTGTGTTAAAAATAAAATTATTTAGAAGTTACAGCCTTGACGATTTTAATTCTTGTATATCTAGAAGCTCAGAAATTATCCTAGAAAAGTATTTTTTTAAAAGAATATAGATAAATTAATAAAGCCAAATATTAAATTAAAAATTAGAAAAAATCGATTTAAAATGCAAAAATTATAAACGAAAATGATTAATTTAAAGATTATTAGAAATTTACAAAAAAATTTATAAATGAAATAGATTAATTTATACAGGTGAAAGGAAATGGATTAATTGAAATGTAGAAGTAAAAGTTTTAAACAAAATCTTTACATAAAATTAATTTCGTGAAATTTATGAATGAAAATGAAATTTACAAGAAAAATAAATTTAGAAATGCATAAATGAAAGAGATTAATTTTATGAAATTTACAGACGAAAGTAATTAATTTACACACGTGGAAGGAATATATTCATTGACATTTACAAGGAAAAGAAATAAACATAGAAATCTATATATGAAACTGGTGAATTTTAAAATTCACACTTGAATGTAATTAATTTATACACGTGGAAAGGAATAGATTAAAATTTTTACAATAAAAATAAATACATTTAGTAATTTCTAAATAGAATAAGATGTTTTAAATTTAAGCAAAATTATTTAATGTATCAAAAGTATAGTAAATAAACAATCTCTCTTGTTTATTTACTATACTTTCGATGCATTAGAGAGAGTGTAAAATAACTTTAAAATAATGCAATAAAATTGCTAAAAACAACAATAACTTAATTAATAATTTAGTAGCAATGTACTGTACATAATGTAACAAGTAGAGATTTGGTGCTCATGCCAAAAAAAGTATAAAACCGGAGATAAATCAGGATGAAACCTATAATCAAATAAAAGATAAAGATCTAATTCAATCCACATCTGTAAATCATAGAACGAGACACTTTTACAGTCGTAAATCTGTCTACAAACAGAATGATGTTATCTTGTTGGGGAGTTCGTCAAACGATCAATGTATAAGCGATAAAATTCAATGTAATATCCTGAAGGTCTAAAACTAGAATGTACAGAGAAGTGAGAGATGTGGCGTCAATATACATCTCATCAGGAGGTTAGTAATTAGCAACAAAGTCAGCAGATGGTACAAATACGATATGGGAAAGGAAAATTATCACTTTAATGAATACAGACGGTCAACTTGGGACGTTGTGATATCGAAAAATAATTAAGCTGCTGATTAGAAGAGAGGAACTGAAAGAAACCAAACGATTCAAAGTTGAAAATGTTAGCTTTGAGGTCCCTCTTTATGAGAAGAGATGGTGTACCTGTCGAGATATGGTCCTTTTCTCTTATTGATTTTTTGGCTTGTACGTTTTCTATTCTGTTTTATCTTGTAAAGATGTTATAATGGAAGAGGAAATGTGTCCCTTAATTTTTCTTATCTCAACGTTTTACAGGTGGAGATTCTAAATAGCAGTTTTTTTCCGGTAATGATTCTATTTAAATTCTCTTAATTTACATCGTCATTAAGTTAATATATATGTTTTTTTAAATAAAACTATGCTTTTTTTCCTAAAAAATTTAATAATTATATTTTAAAGACGATTTATTTTTACTTTATATAAGTCAGGATGAAAGAGATGCTTTTCAGTGGAGCAACAAGATGTTTGCAGGATAACCACGTATGAGTGAGCGAGTTGCCATATTTTTCACTGAAACGTACAAATGTACACGAAAAAGTAAATAATTTCATATATTTTTATTAAGATGGAATAATAGCAGGAATCTTATTTTTTACAGAAGGATTCTTCTCCTCTATAACCTAATATTATCTTCATCATTATACGTTATTTAACGCACCTTTTTACTTGTCACTCGGTAACCTGCTATTAGTGAAAGACAGGTAGACTGTGTCCTAGTCCATTATTAAGCTTGGCATTCAGGCAAGATATATACTTGATATCATTTTGTTATTAATCACAGTTATTGAAATAATTATTTTAAAAAAAAAGGAGTACGATTTTTTAATGGAGGATTTGAGAATTTACAACTGTTTCTAGGCAAAGAAACACGCTTCTAATCTCTTCTACGTCATCTTATGTGGATGTTAATGAATTAAAAGCAATGATAAGAATGTAATCACGGAGCTTGTGATGCAGTTCTTTAGTCAAGCGATCGACAGTCAGAAAAGAACGGAAGCTAATCAACGGAAGTTTCATGGAAAGATCTGTCAGCGGAAGTTGGAACAATTTTGTCTGTGGGTCTCGAGGGACTGGTGACTTAATGGCGTGTAGGTGGGTTGCAATTGAAGGGGGAAAGACCTCTGGGACTTCCAAAAACGTTCTTTCAGGACAGCAAACGGAATAGTGGAATGTTATCTGATAGGAACGATCGTATTTCTTCTTGGTTCTCGACCCAATTGCTTTCAATCTTGTTTCTTTTCAGTCTCTAAACATCATGGAAAAGTAGAGTGCTTCAAATCTACCTGTCCAAAAGGATGAGTAACCAGTTTTTATGGATTCAATATCAAACAGTGGGATTTGCTGCCAGAGCAGTTTTGTTCTATGGACATTTTTTTCTCCCCCTTTTTCTTTTTTTACCTTTCTCTTAGTTTAAAAGTTTAAAAATAAAAATTCAGTTAAGCTTGACGTGTTAAATTACTAATTCACGTTCTAGAATTCAACAGGGACGTTATTAAGTGATATAAATCATTGAAATTAAATTAAAACAAACAATGATTTTTTCCATTTATCACTTTAATGTTGTCGTTAAAACTCGTAGAACAATGACATATATATATATATATATATATATTTTATTTTTAAATATTGAANATAAAAACACTACACTCAACAAGCCACCAATAAAACTCAACTGCCTAACCTATAACCAAAGTCTCCTTTTAATTTGTTTTTAAAAAAAAGCGCTTGACAAACTTGCCCCGCATGCCGAAGTTGCCCCGGTCTCCCTTAAATAATTTATTTAGCTAAAAATATTTCCTACTTCCAAACTTTAAATTCTTTATATAGTTCTTACCATTCTAATTTTAAGATTTCTACAGTTCCTCTTTTGTAATGCTCTAACAAGTCTAATTTCCTCTGGCTCTTAGTGTTATTAATTTTGTGGTTCCTATGGCTCCTATATTTTTAATATTGTAGTTTCTATGATTCATATTGTTCACGTCTTACAGTTCTAATTTTGTTTCACATTTTTAAATTTGTGATATTATAAAAAGTAGGAAAAATCAATAGCTTTTTGTGGAAGACGAAATTCCTCGAGGAACCTTTTAATCTTTAAACAATAATAAATTACGAGTGAATTTTGGTCAGGGTAAGACGCGAACCCATCACCTATTCAGTGGTTTCCACTGTTGTGCCGATAAGCAATTTGTAGATATCTGATATTGTTAATTTAATTGTAGGCACCTGAAATTACTAGTTTAGTTTTTAGGTACCTAAAATTCTTGTTTTAAGTAAGCCTATCTACATTTCAGGTACTTAAGTACAGTTTAGATGCCTACAAAACAGAGTTGTAGGTGCCTAACTCAAATGTAGGTACCTAAATTTTTGGTTTAATCAAAGATAACTGAATTCTTGGTTTAATTATAGATATTTAATATACTTAATTAATTATAGGCAGCATCTTTAATTTTCCTGATTTAACTATAAGCGCGTAAAATCGCCACTGGCGACAAAACATTTTTAGTTAATTATTGGTACGTTACCTGAAATTCTTAGCATGCAGTATATAATAATTCCTTGTATTCTAGTATATCAACGCATCGTAATGCCTTATATTTTAGTATAACGATACCGTTACAATAAATCAATAATTTAAACATAGGAAACTATCAATAAAACTTTATACCTAGGTTGGCTCAAAAATCAGTTAACCTGTATATATTAAAGGATTTAAATCCAATCACGTAATAATTGAAATAATATATAGTCCTAATATATATACATATAACTCAGCAGTTAACCTGTATATATTAAAGGATTTAAATCCAATCACGTAATAATTGAAATAATATATAGTCCTAATATATATACATATAACTCAGTTAACATACTTTTGGGTTACCCTATATGGAAAAGCGTATAAATATTTCTAAATTTGTATCTAAAATATATACATAAAAGTGACGGTGTTCCAAAAATCGGTTAACCGAGATCTATTGTTTTAAGGTTATTACACGATCAAAAGCTGTTCCGAACCGTTCTAGTCGTTCGGTTAAGGCAGTGTTTCTCAACCTCTAACGAATCGTCGCCCCCTTCAACGTAGTATCGCCCCCTTCAAAAAAACCGTTACGTAGTATCGCTCCCTTCACTACAAAATTCTGATGCCAAGGGACAAGGCTAACGCCAAATTCGTACTGCATCGAATAGACTAGTGACTAGTATAATGTTATTTGTTTAATTATTGTACGATATAACGAATAAAATATCTAATTATTCTTAATATAATGTTTTACTATATCGTCCAGAAAATTGTTTTTCGCCCCCAAAATACAAATTATTACTGATCGCCCCCTCAACATGGAAAAACGCCCACATGGGGGCGATATCGCCCCCGTTGAGAAACACTGG
>NW_019384475.1:161202-231955 GCF_000671375.1 Centruroides sculpturatus
TGTTTATTTTGCAAATTTGTCCATTTTTAGAACTAAATAAGTACTTTACTTATTTAGTTCTAAACTTGTTTGCATGAGTTCAGTGTTATTTTTTTTTTCAAATAAATCTACAATCCAATTTTGCTATTTGAGCAGGGATTCTTTTTTGTGCACATATAGTTCACATAAGAAATATCACTCTGTCATCCAATTACAGATAAGCATGCAAAATTCAAATGTTTTAAATTTGAATCATCTAACTTGCATTATTTTAAACAATACTGATTTTTTAAAATTTATTTAAAAATTAATAATTTATTAATTTTATTTTTACGTAATAGAAAACATATATAAAATTTACGTAATAGTAAAATACGACATTGTAATCTACAATTTTTAAATTTAATTATTACGTAATAAGGAGTATGCTTGAAATTTACACAGTAGCATTTTATGACGCAATATTAATTATAATAGTTACGTAATAATACAATGAAAAATTGGAGCATTTCATTATTACGCAATAAACAGAAATTTACACGTGACTATGCTTTTATGACGTAATAGCGTTGTTATTATACTGTTACGTAATAATAAAATAAAACCGTAAATTACACTTTTTAAATTTAATTGTCACGTAATAAGGAATATGCGTGAGATTTATGCAGTTCCATTCTATGACGTAATAATAAATAAAATTATTACGTAATAATACATTTTAAAATTACAAATATTTCATTATTATGTAATGAAAAATATAAATGAAATTTACGTAATTACACTTTTATGACCTGATAATGAAATTTAAAAATCGTAATTTTTAATTCGTAAACTTTATTTGTTACGTAATAAAGAATGTACGTAAAATTTACGTAACTATACTTTCATGACGTGATATTAAATATATTTGTTACGTAATAAAAAAATTTTAAAATTATAATTTAGCAATTTTTCCGTTTTTTTTTTTAATTATAAATTTCGAAAAAGGTCAATTTTTGAAAGCTAAAAATTTACACTTTTCAATGATTTATTTACGAAAATTAATTTTTTAAATAAGTTAATAATTAACTTTATATTTAATAATTATAAATATATAATTAAACTTATAACCTGATAATTAACAATTGTTTCCATTATGATTAAACCAATTTATTTTTCCTCGTCCTACAAAAACTGCAATTATGATTTTTGGCCTAAGATAATTGAGATTAATAACCAAATTAACTTTAGAATTAAATTAAATATATTCATTTTCTTTAATTTATCAAAGAATTTCACGAAGAAAATGTGCTGAGGATGACAATATATATATATATATATTTAGTTTTAAAGAAAAGGTTTTGTAGTTTCGGATCTGTTTGTACACCAACCAGATCTTGTAGGAATCATAAACTAGTTTAGTTCGATGCCTGAGGCAAAGTCACGTGGATACAGGGAAAAAGGGGGTAGGAAATACTAAAGGAATCGATCGAAACTTTGAATTCTGACCCTTTCCCTCAGGACTGCAAAACACTATTGCAGCATAATAGATTGTGCAAGATTCCAATACTTTGACATGTAATTTAGACATCTCTCTAACAATGCCAACGATCAACGTTGACTACAAAATAGGGGAATTATTAAATAAAAGATAATAATACATTTTAAAAAACGAGAATAAATCGGTATTTTCCAATAGAAGAAACAAAAATATAACTTTTTTTTTGGAAGAAACATCCGGGATAACCGGGAGCAACACAGAGTTATCTTCTGGAATCCCTGGTGGATAATTGAGAATTTTTCGTATCAAAGAGCGATTTTTAGACAGTTAGGTTGTAAATTTGATCTAGATTATGGGGAAAAAAGTGACTTTTAAACGTTCTGTAGCCGATTCATTTTTGTTCAGCTCCCAGTAATGAATGAGGCAAATATGTCATCCATCTTGAATAAAAGAATTTTCTTGACGTTGATTAAACGCTATCCTTTTAATTATCCAAGTCTGATATAGCACGTATATTAACAAATCGATAGTCGCTAGCATCACGATATGTATAATTGTCTAGTGTCATTTACCGAATCGTAAATCATTACCTAATCTCAGCTGGTCGGTCGACAATGAAGCATTGACATACATTTGTCACGGTGTAGCAAGTTGCTAGAAACACCTGGCCTAGTGTCTAATGATTGGGAACGGCGTAGATTGACGTAACCAAGGTAAAAGGGGAAAAATTATACGTGTTTGACATTCTAATGTAAAGACAAATGATCATCATCAACCCTTGATAAATAGACATTGCTAGTTTTTCTTGGGTTATGGCAATTATCATCCGAATTTTTGATTAATTTTTAACAAAAGAATGCTGAATTTTTGATTAATTATCTTTGCAATACGTCTTGTCAATTTGCTCCAAGTGATATTTTTGATCGTATCAGTTACGTGTAAAAATTACTTCTTCATCTTCTGGTGATACTCTTAACATTTCTTCATATGAAAGTAAGCCTTATATATCGTTTCATAATTTTTTCCTACTGATTAATAATGTATAAAGCATATTTTAAGCCCTCTTGCGACCCTCTATCTTAAGAATATCTAACAATATATTTCATGTTATTACAATTTGCTGTGATAGGAATTATTATTAGATTATACGTCACAATCGTAATTATATATATATATATCTACATACAACTGTTATAAAACCATACATTAATTAAATCTCAGCAGAAAAATTACTTAACATTTAAATCATTTTCTTCTAATTAAATTATTTATTAAACTTTTTTAATAACTAAACACGGAATAAAAAACTATTTTAATTAAATTCATGTAAAAATTTATTATATTTTTTCACGAAAAACTGTTATTATATATATTATTACGTCAATATAATTAAAAAATTATGTAACAATTAAAATTAATTTGTATTGTTACGTAATAATGAAATGTTATGTACTGTTGAAACACAATGTCAATTTATTGATGTATAAAACTATTGCTATGACGTCATTTTGTTCAAATGTATTAAAATCGATTGTTGCGTAATGAGTATTATTATGACGTCATACATAAATGCCTAAATTTTTTGCATTGTTGCGTAAAAATAAAATGCTTCTATTCTATTGTTACGTAAACAATGTAATCTCTGTTATTATTATAGAGCTCAAAAAATTAATTATGATGTCATATTATAGAATTACAGCGTAACAATATGAATATTTTCGTATGGTGGCGTAACAATACAATGTTGTTCATTGTTGAAAAACATTTTTAAAATATTTTTAGTTAATAAATAATATTATGACGTCATATTTTAATAAACTATAAATGTAACTAATAAACTATAAATATAACTTATAAAATATAAATGTTTTAGAATTGTTTCATAATAATATAATAATGTAACGCGCAATTATTACGTAAGAATATTGCGCGTTAAAGAATTTTAAAAATTTTGAATTGTTACGTAACAATATTTAACACATTTGCGATGTTATTAAAACTTATTATTACGCAACAATGCAAAAAAATGCCTTATGTAATAGAACTATTTTCGTTTAACGTAATAATAAAAGAGTTATCATATTTTTTCAGCGTTAATGATCAAAAATTATAAAATTTTATTAATTTTATCATTTTAGAAATAATAAAAAATATTTTAAGACACTAAATTATAAAAAAATATTACAAATAACATTTCTGTTTACAATCTATGAATTATTAAAATAATAATAATAAATATTCACAGAAAATACATTTAGAAATGAAAGTAAATTCAGTAGAAGAATGCTGAAAATCATAACATAGAAGGAAAAAGAAAAACAATCAAAGCTTCATCTCTTATAAAATTGCAATTTAAACTGAAAGCATCGAAACAACAATAATAATAATAATACAAACAAAACTCCTGTTTTACTTTAACAAAGCCATGGCCTCCATTCTTCTCAATATTATTTTCTCGTGCCTATTTTTTTCAATGAAGAACGAACGAATAGGTAAATTTCCCTATAGCAAAGTCTGTAACCTCTTCTGTCATAAAATATACTATCCAAACCAAGTAGTTGTAAAGTTAAAAAAATAAAAATGGAAGAAGAAGAAGAAGAACCGAACGTACTTTGTCAGATTGCTGAAGTGATAAATGGTAATGGCTACCCGCTTTTCTAACTGTAAACTGCTACACTTTTTCAACCCCCCTATCCGCAATAGATAACTTAGAAACGTATAGGATCTTTGAACGTCCGATTTTTGTACGATGGATGGGATAGTTGCATCTAAGAAAAGACTCAGCTCCTACGAAAATTCAGCTTCCTGTAGGGAAAAATAAGTAGAATTGTGTGAATGTGGTAATGTAAGTTCATTTAGTTTGGCAATATTTTCTTAAGAATATCCCTTCTTCTATTTTTTATTATTTTTTTTTATTTTTTTACTTGCATTATTATCGTCTTGTCTGAAGTATTAAGGATTCCATAAATCATCTTAGATGAATTTTTTTTATTTAATATCTTCATAAATCACACCAACAATATTTTATTTAAATGTGGATAAAATGTAACATTTCACTATGATTTATTGCTGGAGGGATATATAAGTTGCTCGGGTTAAATTTATTTAATAAAATTCTTTCTGTGGAGTGTCTTACTCGAATCAATTAAAGGAACAATGAGTGCATGGTCAAAATTAATTTTTTTTCCATCCCTCCCCTTCTAATCTGTGTTTATGATGTACAGATTTATGTTTTCTTAAATTGTTTCTGTCTTGTTTCACGTATTATTTTTATTTTAGCGACTTTATTTCTATCATTTTATCTATATTAATGTCTAATTATACTTAAGTTTGCCCCTAGTTTTGCTTTAGATTCATCGTCATCAGTGTATTCAATTTTGTATGATGCTCTGCAGCTACGTATTCATCCCTATTTTGCTTTATTTTACTTGATAATTTACTTGAATTTAAATTTTTCTTCACTTCTACTTACATTTATCTACGCTTAAGATCAAATTGTAGCCATAAATCTATATTCTCTTATATTTTGCATCACTTCTTAAATAATTCATACTTTTTAAGCTGCGAATGTCTATGTATTTAACTATTTTTAATTATTATATACATTACTTAAGTTATATTTACGTAAACTTATGTTTAGCCTTACAAAACCTCCTTTAATTTTAGAATTAAATATGTTTTCGTAGACAAGTATCTCTAGCTGTAGCTATATCCAAAACTTTAACCCAAATCCTTCTTTAGCTGTTGAATTTAGTTATACATTTTTAATTCTATATTTTGTTCCACCTCATCCTCTTCAGAAGTGCTTACGAAATGAATCAACAAAGCAAAATAATTTCTAATTTCTCTGGTAATTAATGAAGATTCTCATCTACATACGGGTGCATTTATGAACGCGTGCATACACATAAAGCTTAGTCTTATTGCATGCATTCTTCTGAAGAATTGATTAAACTTTAAATTTAAGAATAGGAAAAAAATCCTTTTTTTGTACTTTTTTTGTACTGTTTTTGTTATAAAAAACACGAAATTATTTAATTTTTTGTGGAGTGAACATGCCCAGTCATAGAATAGATCGAGATCAGCATCAAAGATGTCCAAAACAGGTGGTAGATGAGGTTGAAAACTCACCCAGAGGGTTAAAATCGTTGGTAGTATTCAGATTCTCTGCATTCATCTCCACCTCTTATATGTAAGATGGCCCGTTTTTTGCTAATGGCCGGAGGAGGAACGATACAAAAAACCACCCTGACTAATCACTAAAACTAAATCACCGTCCTCTACAAAAAACAGACTAAATTAACTGTCTGTCTTTGACATTAGTCTTTGGAAGATCATCAATTATGGACAAGATTCTGTTATAGTTCAACGTTCTCCCCCCTCTTTAAAGAATGCTGTAATTGAACTTGTAGATATTGTGGGGTGAAAATTAAGTAAATTTCAAAGTTTTTATTAACGTTATTTTTAAAAGAAATAATGAAATGCGAAGCAAATTAACAAATTTAATCTTTCAATTCGATTAATTTGTACTTTTTTTCTTTTTCCCTCCCTCCCTTCTTCTTTTTTGAAAATATATTTATATGTATATAAAGAACTTGCAGAAGGGGGAGGGAAATGCTAAGAGAGTTGTTAAAAACTGTAATTTGCACGGTCATAAATTAATCATCTTTTTATAATTAATGCGATTCTTTAAATCAACCGTAAAGTTTTAACTTAATAAAGAGGAAAAAGTGTGAAGTAAATTATGGTTTGGAAGT
Organism: Centruroides sculpturatus; assembly: GCF_000671375.1. Taxonomy (NCBI): domain Eukaryota; kingdom Metazoa; phylum Arthropoda; class Arachnida; order Scorpiones; family Buthidae; genus Centruroides; species Centruroides sculpturatus. The sequence goes on from NW_019384475.1 coordinate 167,419, forward strand.
AAAATTATGTTAAATATTTTAATATGTTTCTTTTGTTTTTTCTTTTTTGTATGTAGTATGAGTGATTTTTATTGAAAAAGTGAAACGTCAACGATGCGATGCGTAAATCCACCCGTGAAAGATGATGCGGATGCATTCTGATAGAGATGATGATGTTCTTAAATGCACGTGCCCAGCTTTAAAATGGTTTTGTGTGTATGCTATGAAATATATTTTAATTTTGGTAAAGAAACACAATGCGATTTAAATTTGTTTAACTTCAACATTTCAATAATGAATGGCTTATAAATCTGTAAAACTAGATGATGGTATTCCTAAATGCGTGCTTAGATAATGCTGCTGCTAAATGCATGTGCATAGATGATATGAATCCGTGCGTAATAAGTAAATGATGTACTGGCATGTGTGAATAAGAAGCTGTTAATGATAATGTGTATGGATGATGCGTGCATGGAAGCGTTTGCGTGGATGATGCCTTGCACGAGTGCGTGTAGAAGACATTGTGAATGAATCTTTGAGTGTAATGCGAGTGCATGTACGGATAATGCTTTACATAAATGATTATGTGCTGATCTATGTTGTGAATAATGCAGTTCACGATCGACTTTATAGATGATTACCCACAGAAACTAAGTTTAATTAATTAAAAATTAATACTTCCATACACAAAACTTTTTGTAGACTATAATATAACTAAAAGTAAATTTTTGTATACGTATTAACATTTTTTATCGATTGCACTTATATAAACAAATAATTATTGTAAAAAATATTCAACAGGTAAGTAGTTCTTACAGATAAATGACTCTTCTACTTGAATGATCCATATCTGTGCATGCTTGCTGTACAGATATGGATCATTCCACCCGCTCATCACAAAAGTTAACACACTTATATGCAGAAATAATAACTTTTTATGCAAGATTCAACTTTAAAATTAATTACAAATAAGCGAAGTAAGGTTTTATCACTTCTTTAGTATCTTACACACCATAAAACTGAAGCACCAACTAAACAAATACATATATTTATACATAATATTCTCGTTTTTAAAATTAAGAAAGACTTACTTACAGTTCATTTCCAGAGTTATAGAAGATGAAGTTGGGACGGATATGTTATTATTCGATGCTTGACATATATACACAGCCATCAAGTCCAATCTCTTAAGGACAGCAATCTCCAATTCATTTCTTACAGTATTGGGTGATGTTACCTCATGAGTATCATCTAGTAAGATGGTGCTCTTCCACCAAGTAAGGCTAGGCAATGGTTTACCTGTAAAGACAAACGGGACATTGTCACAGGAACGACATTGTGAACTTTAACTATACCTTGGGGCATGTTAGATTTCTATTTTGTTTACCTGATGAATAAAATATAATACCGCTTGTGTCTTCAGTAATGACCTCTCTAAGTGATTTAAACTATTAACATACAAGGCAAACCTAATCGAAACTGTCTAACTTTATTCCCTAAACTGAATAATGGTGTTTAATTTTGTAAGGATCCTTAAAGAAGAATTAAACAAAGCATCATTTTACTTCCCGGTTTGTTATACGTGACACGGGGAAAGTATGGCGATCGGTTAAAAAATGACTCCACTCCCCAGATTTTTACATTTTTTGAACTTGGAGGACCTTGAAACGTTCAGAAATTTTAAAAAATGGAATTTTTATCTGTGCTTATTTGAGGGAATCACGATATTGTTCACCCAATTTAAAGCTGATTAACTCCTGCGACTTTTGTCGAAAATTTCTGAAATTTTGCATGGAGGATGATGTATTAGAAGGGTTTATGCTACCAAATTTCCGTTGGTATAGGTCAAGAGAATGGAGAGATAGAGGGGTCACGTTTCACATCTCGAGTGAGGTCGAATTTAATGAAGACTTTACTTGTTATTAGTATTTACAACTTTTGTTTCTTTTATAAAACACATCTCTACCCTCAAAATTAAGTTATTTTGCATTTTACACAACTCGTTACTAAATCTTTCTCATTGTAAATTCGTTTTTTAAAAAAGCTGAAAAAATATATTATAATCTTGTTTTTCTCGGTAGTAGAACATACTTAATCTTAAAGGCTATCAGGCTGATCTTTTACTTACACAGAATCCAACTAACAAACTAAGTAATCACGAGACACGCTGTAAATTGGTGGATTCAAGTCTCTCCACCCGCACCTTGAGTAATCTCTTGAGATCCCTATTGCAATCACAACAATTAGTTAATTGAGTGCTGAGAAGATTGAAGAAGGATCTATAACTCTTATACTTCTCTTCAACAATAGGGGTTGGGTGCTAACAGTAGAATGCTTTTTATAGATTTGTTGTTCATCATTGTATCGAATGTCGAAAAAAAGTTTTCAGCTGTAAAATTGTGTTAGCGCCCAATACTTTGATATAAATTAATTTATTGTCTTCTATATTTAAATATATTTATTTCTTCATCAAATTTTGATATAAAGGATCATAATTTTTTGAAGAAACTCGTGAAATTTGCCATAGAAAACTAACTCCAACTCTCCACTCCATTCTACTCTTACTTTAAAGAAGTAAACTAGCATCAGTTTTTTAAGAAATTAGAAAATTTGCTTTTAATAGTGTAATATTTGCCAAAATTTATTAAGAATTAACTTAATTTTTAAAAATACATAAGTGATTGTCTTCTCTAGAATCATGTGCAAAACTAATTAATTAAAACATAAAATTTACGTGATTTTAACTATAAAAATGTACAATAATAAATAACATAGATTATATTTTAATTTTTGCATAAATTTACTTATAAATTTTTAAAATATTTTTTAAAACTCACACGAAATATGTCGAAGAACAAAAATTATTTTTAAGCAACAAAACTTTTTCGGATCCACTACAAAAATAAGTAAATTCTATGTAAATTAAGTATAAATAATACATAATTATTAGGTTTATTTACAAAATAATACAAATTAAAAATTAATTTCAATGAAAACAACTGATGAAGATTTATTCATCAATCAGTAGACCGCGATCTCTTAGACTATTTCAAATCCTGTGCTATGTGCGATGTTAAATCCGGAGGTTGGAAAGCTGATGTATTGAATCGACTGTATCCGTTAACATAAAAGAAATAAATAAATCTAATGGGATATTAATTATTATTATATTAAAATAAACATAACTGATGTACAAATAATCGATTCTATGACAAGAATAAATTGCTAGAAACATTTTTTAGAGCTATACAAACAAGTTGTAACCAAGCAAAACACATGTAGCTATATGTTACAAGTTTGTTATTTTGTTTCTCTTTGCTACAAGTTGTGTTTTTCAGTAGCAACAAAATAATATCCTGGGGTTGTTTTTAGATTGTAAAACTCTAAATGCATACATTTATCGATTAACTAGCCAAATATATAATAGGTAATTTAATCACCCTTAAACTACTTTAAATAAAATTAACTCTTTTAATAGATGTTTAAAATAGTTTACATTGTATAATGACATTAAACATCATTAAATAACGTCTCTTTAAACAACATTAAACTACTTTAATTTACATTAAATTACACCGAACAACATTAAACAACGTTCAAGTACTTTAAAACAATGAAGAGTATTAAATTATTTTAATCATTAATTTAACCATTATAAACAATTTTAAACAATACCGAACACCATTAAATTATTTTAAAACAATATTAAACAACGTAAACGACTTTAAACAACAATTTTAAATTAATCTAAATAACATCATTAACCGACAGAAACGACTTTAAATAGCATTAAACAACGTTAAAACGTATAGTAAACACGCAGAAACCCGACTCGACTTGATTCAACATCAACAGAACATTGAGAGCATTGTAAACAACATTAAGCACTTTAATCAACATTAACAAACTGTAAACAACATTCGACAGTTGTTTAAACAAAAGGTGTAAATTATTTTAATCATGAAACGAGATTAAGTAGAAACAGGTTTAAATTTCTAATCAAGAAAACAAGCAAAAATTATTGTGACATCATCACAATGCCGGACTGCAATTCTCAATCATATTTTAAATTTATTTAATTTATTTTACACGCTCTCGATCTCAAATTAGTAGTATTTCCCCCTGTACATCATACTTTTCCTGACAACAACGGAGTAGTGCCGGTAGTCAGAGGAAAATATTTGAATTAAAATCACGTGGATTCTGGTCTATATCGGACGTTAATATATAGTTAGTTGAGGCCTCCTACTCCTACGCTTTCCATATCTGTTTTCGACTTCCATCTATCTGACTCCATCCTCGAGATTAAGAAAGGACAGACAAACCAAGGATGGTGAGAAATTTATAGATCTATAATATTTTTAAATTGTAGCCCAATAAGGTAAAGAATATCAACTTGTATATTTACAAACTGAGAACAAATGAGAGGGCATGCGATAATTTACTGTACCAGGAAGCAATATCGAGTGATAATCAGCAAGTGATGCAGAATCGAATTATAATAAATGACACGAAATCCCTGGCGATTTAACACTGCATAATGTGTTTGTGATTGGAGAACATGAACGTTGCTTTACACGAAATTCGCTGGAGGATGCAAGACGGATAATGAAGATGATTTTTCATGCATCATTGAATTATCTCTCGGGTATATTCAATGAATATTATAAGAATGATTAGCGTTTTAATGAATGTAGCTATTTATCTTTTGAATAATGTTCGAAGTCATTTATCTATGGTAATTTTCGACGTGACGTACTTCACATTTTACGTAACAATAAGGATAGATTACGCGTAACTTTTGACGTCACCTTTTATGTGTTTTGTAAGTGAACCCAATTGTGATTATCTCATGTAAAATTTGATGTTACGTGAATTTTTTTAAAGCTATCGGAGCATAAGTATGATCCATTCGAGGTAAGTTGGTGTAGTTTCTCGCAGAAAATAGATTTTTCTATGACGTAATTAGCATAATCTGTTGCTGTTCTAGAGCATAGGCGTGAAGAATTTAATTACTACAAAATAAATTTGAGAAATTCTTCTCTTGTTATTTTAAATGCAAGTAATTAATTTTATAAACTCGAGCATAAAAACATCGTTGATATATTTTTTATATCTGTGTACATAAAAGTTAAAATATGTATGTATGTATGCATATTTGTTAGGCAAAGACTTCGACGTATTCGCGCCAAGTTTGTCACGAATATTCTTTGTCACCCTAGAAAAATATTGTGGGAGTTTCCATCCCTAAAGTCTACCCCGCTCAATATTAACTAGAGCAATTTACTGTGTTTTGCAGTTTCATAATTGTAACTATAGTTCAATAAATGTACATTTCAGTTAATCCAAGTGTACATGCACGTGAGCAATAGCTGAAAATAAGCGTAAACAGCAATCTATGATAGCTACGAACGTGATAAGTGTGAGCATATTTGCTCACAATTAAGAATTTAAACCAGAAATTACCACACATCAAGCAATAAATAAATAATCACGAGACAGCAACAGCGTCAGATTATTCACTCAAATTTTCTCATATTAAGGTTGATAATAGACGAAAATCAGACGTAATTAAAAAATAATAGTGAATTTAAATAATAAATAAGTGAGTTGGGTCGATAATTAAGAAGAAAACAATGAGTTAAGCTATGCATAAGGGAGATGAAAGAGCAAGAGCAAAAGGAGGAAGGAGGAGGAGGAAAATAAGGAAGAAAAAAAGTATCTTTCAACTAATTCTTATTCTGATGTGCAATGGAAGAAAGACACGCTCCATTTTATTTCATTGATTTTATCATTAGTGCGAAAACAGCATTACGTGATTTTCTTCAAACATGAATAAACATGATACTTCTATAGTTACTACCTTACAAAGCTTAGAGCAAATTAAGGATTTCATCGAACAATTAATGACTATTTCCTCTTACATAAAATGCAATTTTTTTCCATGAAATTTTTTTGCATTTTTTAAATATTTTTTCCGGGTAAATGAATTGTGTTATAGGTTATATAACCTCATAAGATATTCACAGTACGTTTTTTGCGTATAAATTTTTGCTTATTTCTTTTTTTTATCGAGGAAGGATGATACAACGCATGCATAAATAAGTAAATGCTATCGACTTAAATGGGTTTTTATCAACTATTTTATTTATTATCCCACTAAAAAAACTATAGAGACGATTAATTTATGGATATTAAATTTTAAGAATGAGGTTAATAAAAAATAATTCTGTAAAATTATTTGAATTTTTATCATTTTTTTTACTCTCCATCCTCCTCCTCCTCCTCCTCTTCCTACTACTAGAATCTGTATTCGAGTTAATGTAGAAAGTACCAAAATTTATTTAATTTTTTGGGGATTTTTTCTTGAATTTTATGCTGGATTTAAATGAAAAATTCTTAATTATAGTCCAGTAGATATTTCTAAGCTGGGAAATTGTGTATTTTGTTGTAATTCTTGGTTATTTATGGCTTTAGTTTATTCAATTTTATCTTTAAAAAAGGCGATTTAATCGAGTGGAGAGATAAAGGAATTTTTTTAGTGTATAACTCTACCGAATGTAACAGGATTACCATTTAAATTATGGTTAAATAATGAAGAGTCGATTATAGCTTAAATTGTGTATTTTAGATAGTTTATGTGGTTACGCGTGACTCTCAGCTTCCAAGTAATGTAGGATTAAGAAGAAATATAAAGCTGTTATTCTTTCTTACGAAGTGTTACAATGGCCTTTTTTGTTGTTTTTATAAAGAAATAAAATGAAAGAATTGAATTCTTGATCGTGTAGATGTTAATAATGTATCCATACTTAATATGATGCTGCAGGATGCGGATGCTGTATCCAATGATGCGGAGTTTGAAAAAATGGAATAAACTATTTATTCTAACTTAATTTAAGAGGTAGATTTTATATAAATATCTCGTGATATAAGCTACGATGCATGTCTAAGTGTATGTATATATATAAGGGTAAAAGATGCTAGGGATACAAAGAAGGAAGCTAAACGAGAGTAAAGTGAAGATTATTTCTGTATATTTCAGGATAATTATATTGTACATCCTGATGAGGATACTCATTCTATGACTATAATATTATATTTAAGCATTTATAACTAAAAAAGTAGGAAAAATAGTATAAATAATGATGCAGATGCCGTAGAAACAACATTTAGGATGATGCATATGTTGTGATGTTATCGTATGTGATGATGCAAATATGGAAGTGATAATGTAAAGAATTATAACAGATTTGATAATAATATAATGGTGATACAGCAGTATAATTAACATATTAACATATATATATATATATATATCTTCAGTAATTGGGTGTTAAAGCTAATACTAAATAATTTGCATCATAATAATAGTGTGGCATTCTATATAAGAATTCATGTAAATTATATATTATCTGAAATTATGTAAATCTTATAGTAGTGGAATGGAATAAGTAGATTAAAATGGAAGAGAATGCGTGAGGAATTGGACTAACTTTTGTGAAGAATAGTTTATTCTGGAAAATAGTGTAATTGGAATAAAAGTATAAGGAATACTTGACGTGGTATTAAAGTAGAAAAAATGCTGTGAGGAGTAAAATAAGTAAAGTTTAAATTGGATAAACATGATAAAGAATAGAATTAGCAGAGTTAAAATTGGATAAACACTACAAGGAATAGTATAAGTAGAATTAAATAAGAAGAGACTATGCGAGGAATAGCATAAACTGAATTAATATTAGGTAAACATTATGAAGAATAGCATAAACAGATTTAATATTGGTTAAGTTTATAAGGAATGACAAATGAAGAATAATAAATGCAATAGTCTTTTAATGGGAATAGTATAAGAAGATTTAAAATAAAATGAAAACTATGGCGAATAGCACAAGTAAAATAAAAATATATAAGAACAGAAGAAAGAATTGCATAAATACAATTATAAAAAATATTATAAAAGTTCATAATTTCGAATGGCATATTTTTATTTTATTTCTTTACACTGTTTACTATAAAATATACTAGAAAATAAAATACCTGGAAATGTTGTAGAAAATAATAAAATCAAACAATATTTACAATCGAATTTTCTCAAATTTACATCATTTTTCTAGTATTAAAATTCAGCACTACTTTCACCACGAGGCACTACTTGTTACTGCTGAATAATATCGATTTGCATTTAATTAATTATTCGTGAAAACTCATTATCTCTAGTAAAACATCAGGAAAATGAAAAGCGGAAAAAATACAAACTGATTTTATTGAGAGATTCCAGGAAAAATATTTTTTAAAATGAATCTTCTGTATCTTTTAAGCACTCTTTAACTTCTGAATAATTTCTCTCCTTAGGGAATACTTGCTCGACTAACAACGTGTTCGTGGTTATATATATATACAAAATTACTTATTCTCCTTTAGGGTAGCTGCAGTATCATTTTATATAATTAGCTAAGTAACAAATTATGAGTTTAAAGTATATAGATCTATAATAATTAAAATATACGAAAATAAGTTTTATAAATAGAATGTTCGATTTTGTGAAAGAAAAACACGCATTGCTCTAAGCTGAACTTGCAATTTTTATTCGCGAGCGTACTTGCTGCACACGAAAACAATACAGCATTAACTAACTTTTGTGCCACCTTGTGTATAATCGTAAGTATACTCTGCTGTGACGTATATAGAAAATACAGAAATGCACGGTTAACTGACTTTTGTGTCAACTTGTGTATATGTATATATACGTAAGTATACATTGTACATTACACACAAGACATACATTCCCATTACACGCGAGACACACACACACAAGACAAATAGGTACAGTACACACACATTTACATTACATCTAAGAATTACATACTCATATTTATATTATACACAAGGCATTCTCATTTACATTACACGGAAAGCAAACAGACACAAGATAAACAGGTACATGCACCTACACAAGCACACATTATATACAAAGCACACTTACACATACACTTAAACATACACCTCTCAGGAACAAGATAGCCACCTTAAAGTCCATAAATTGCTCTTATTTAAGCACTTAATCACGTTCTTTAGTAATTTTGATACCGATGTTGAATTATGTCATTCAGTTCATAATCTACTTTAAAAAAAATAAGAAGAATATTTTAAGCATGGCATACAGATGCTTAATGATGCTTTTAAACAAATAACGAACAGAGCAGGTGCACCTGATTGATATTGCTTTGCAAAATTATTCCATCTACTCTTATCGTTTCATAGTAGTAGTAGTAACAGAGGTAGTTTAGTAGAGAAGGACACGAATAACTTTCCTAATTTCACTTTCACTCTTCTAAATTTATGCAACAACACATGAAAGATAATTTACTGCTAAATTGATGATGCTGCAAAATGCGATAAATTTCTAATTTAAGCTCTTTTATCCTTTCCTAAAAGGATACAAACAACCTGATTAATTATTTCTACTAAAGTAAATTAGAGAAATTCGTTCTTCCTCTTTATTATAACGGAAAATTTTCATAACCTCTCACTCATTATTATTATTATTATTATTATTATTGAGAAATTAAATTTCTCATCCTTATATTTAGGATATAAATATATTTAAAAGCGGATTACTGTATAAATTGTATTTGATATTGAAGTTAACTATCATTATAATTGTATAATTAACTAAAAGATGATAAGGTGTTTAATTCATAAATTGTTCTCATTTTTCTTTATTCGTTGGTGTATGAGCCGTTTTGTTAGGAAACACTACTTAATTGCCTTCTGTTAATTGATTTGGATAATAGCTTTCTCGTTATAGAATATTGTAAATTAGCCTTTTAAGGCTGCTAAGTATTAGTGATCAGCCTTAGTAAAAACTAGGAAGTAACCTTATTTAAGTTGGTAAGCCTGCTTACTAAAAAGTAACAAGCCTTACTTGTTAGTAAAGCTAATTATTAAGAAATATACTTACTTCTAGTAACCTTCCCAGTAAGTAGCCTTAATGACTCATATTAATAGTCATATATCTCCGATACCCTGATTTGATAACGTGTAAATATTAGCCTTGTTGTCAATATATAACAGCTTTCTTATTAATACAAAGGCTATTATGTTATGCTGGTATTAAGAGGGCCATATTCTTACATACATATAACTAGGTAGCTTCAGTATAAACATGTAAGTTAGTAGCCTTATTATTAGTAGGCATATGCATCAATCTTATCAGTTGTATGCGTAACCTTCTTGTAAACAGGCATAGGTAAAGGTTCCTTGCTAAGAATGAAACCTATTATTTTTTTCTTATTAATAAACAGACGTAATAACTTCTGTAACAAGCAGAAAAAATAATATTTATCTAAGTATACATTTTTATTCTCACACGTTATACTTTAGTACATTGAAAGGAAATAACATTAATTAAAGTAAGTTAAACCATGAAATCTTTGGACATTGTTTACCAAATTCTTCTTCTTCATTATCGATTAGTTACGCTCTAATCAGGTAAAAGAGGACCCCCCCATATAGAAAATTGTAGAAGTGGGTCCCTCTACTTACCGCCTTCGGATTCGCAGATGAGTAAGAGTCGATCCCCTTCATTGTAGGGACCTATCATGCCCTGGAGCACCTCGCCGTTGTGGTCTTTGATGATGGGAATTCCGGGAGGCACTGGAAAGACAGCAATGGAAAAGAAATAATTATAATCTTGAAGCATACACACACGAAACTCTGATCTGTTAAGGTGATAGAGGAGCCTCTAGCTAGTTTGTAAGAGCCGCTGTGTAATTTCACCTTTCAAAATTTCATCATTTTCTCGCGTCAGGATGTCTGTCATTGTTTCTTTAAAGAATTCCTTAACGTGTGAGGTTAAATGAGACTCATATATATAGATATTCTCCATTTTTTTCTTTGTGTTAAATCATTTCGGAGGTGCCAAATTCAATTAAGTTTAGATGGTGTTCACGGGGTGTAATGAATGATTATTATATTTGTATACGGGGTTTTTTTTCAGTTAGTAAATGTTGTATTTAGGGTGGGGGGCCTGTTTTTGGGTGTTTTAGGGGTCGACGTTTAATTTAGTACGGACGTTAAAGGGGTTCCAGGATGCGGTGTGACCTTGTCTGTTACTTGTGTTTTCGGGTGTTGGATAAGGGAAGGGATGTTTTTAAGTGGAAAATTACGGATTAATAATGTTAAATGGGGCAATTTATTATATAGGAAGTGGGTTAATTTTATTATTTTAATTTTTACATATGTTAAAAGTATTCGAAGATGTATTGTAATTGCTTAATAGTGTCATTTATATACACTTATAGATATTTTTTTGTGTCGTGTAAGGTAAAGATAGAAAATTAAAAATCTAGGCTTTTTTTCAGCAAAATTCGAGCAAGATTTCGAAAATTTAGTCAAAAATCTATACTTTCGATTGAAAACTTCGAACCAAATCTTTGTTTACTTAAATTACCACTTACAATAAGTGATTCTTTTTACCGAATTCAACCTGTGAGCAACTGAAATCAATACAGTTTCCTGTTTAAAGAAGGTAAATTATTAGTTTCTTACGTAGAAAATGATTAAATCAGAGCAAGAATTTGAAATATTTTAATTTATTTTACAGTGCATAAAGTATAAATTTGATAAACAAACAAAAATAGAATTATTCTGTAAGTGTAATTTATAAATCTCCTAAACTCAGTAGTGTGTTTTTGGTAAAATTCGGAGAATAAATCACCAAAAAATAAGATAAAAATGCTCGTTTTTAGTTATAAATCTCATTAAGTTGGCAGAAATATCGAGAACAGTAAGAGTTACATTTAAAAAATTTAAGCAAAATTGATGCTCAATATCCAAAATTTCAGTCAAAATTAATGCTTACTATCAGAAATTCTAAAAGCTGTTACACACATGATCTAAGCTGGTTTTTTTAAAACAGCAAAATTCTAGTAAATATTAAATAAAAATATGAAAAAACTTATTAAATAATGTACAAAACAAAGATAATTTCTGTATTTTTTTTTTTTACAGAAAACAAAGGAATAAGGCTACCAAAATTAAGACTTGATTGTTTTAAAATCTCTAGAGGAATGCTGTATTGATTGTACTTTAAGTATTTTAAGAGTAAAGATAAAGGAAAAAATATATTGGGGGAAAAGAACTGTGATAGAAGTAAATATTCCTTGAAAAATTGTAAAATAAAATAAAGAAAAATATATCTATATCTTCAATTGAACGTTAATCTTTATTTTTTTATTTTATTTTTTATTTCTTTGTAACAATCAATCAAACGTCTCTTGCGAATTTAACGCTTCAATTGATGTTTCCTGTGAGGACTTAAATTGTTTTTGGATAAATCTTGAATATATTTGTTACTATAGAACGTAATAAATGTATTTTTAAGGATAATAAATTGTTTAAATTGTTTTCGAAAATTAAAAATCAATATTTAATAATGTAAGGTATATGAAACGTCGTTGATTTTCAATAATATCGTAAGGGATGAAGGGGGAAAATCAAATTTTAAATTACATTTAAATGGCCTATTGGGACTTTTTCTGTCTCATAGATTTATTTTAACATACTTTTACTTTCCTGGCTGTTACGTAACACAGGGAAAGTATGGAGATCGGTCAAAAAACGACCCTCCCCATCTTCAAGAATTCTGCATTTTTGGACTCTAGGAAGCTTAAAATGTCTAGAAATGCAAAAAATGACGGTTTTTTGTATGTAGAGATTTTAAAAATCCCCACATAAAGAAAACCGCCCTTTTTTTCTGCATTAGTGTGTTTGTGTGTGGGAACACGAATTTTTTTTTCACTTATTTGAAGCTTAATAACTCCAGTGCCTTTTGTCGAAAATTTCTGAAATTTTGCATGGCATTTTCAGTATTAAGGATAAATGGTTTCTGAATTTTTTAGGGAAATCTGACCGTTAGTTCGGGAGATATGGCTCACCACATTAATATCTCTCTAACCAATCTGAAGACTTATAAAGTTAACAGCAATTATTAAGGTGAAAAATTTTGAACTCGAATTTTGATAATTTTGGAATTTTATTTTATATTAAATCATTAAATTTTTTATAAATTATTTAATGTATTGATTGTATTTAACATCGTTTAAGCATATAATTTAATTATTTTTATATCTTTATATTTTCCAAATTCATTATATATGCTTCCTACTCATTATATTTAACTTCAATAAATTAAAATTAAGGCTTAATTTAATTATATTTTAAAACTGATTAAATTCAATTTCATTATAATTGATTATGTTCAATAACTTAACTTAATTATGCTAAAAAAAACTTAACTTTATCAGTTATTACATTACCAACTGATTGTATTCAACTGTATCAAATTCTCAATTGATTATGCTCAATTCCATTCAATTTTCGACTGATTATGCTGAACTCCAGTAATTTCCCAACTGATCATGTCCAACTCCATTATGCTCTTTAATTACAATCTTAATTGATTAATACTCAATTCTATTAAACTGCTTATGCTGAACTACTTATCACGTTCACCTCCATTAACCTCAAACTGCTGAATGCTCAAATTTATCACATTCTCAATTGATTATATTAAACTCCATTATGCTAAAAACTTAATTAAATTTAACATCATTAAATTTCCAACACGTTGAACTAATTATAATCAAGTTAAAGCATAGCAAAATTATGCTTTAACTTGACGAAATGGTTGAAAATTTCATAATTCTTCGAATAAGACTTGAATTAGTTCGGTTAATAACAACCTCAATATATGCAGGGTGGCCCAAAAGTCAGTTAACCATTTAATTACTGTTTTTATACGTAATAAAACTGCTCAAAATGAGACTTTTATTAGTCGACGGCTTTATAAATTATGAAATTCCTCGTATAAAACGCGGTTAACTGACTTCCGGGACAACCCGCATATAACGTTTACTCATAAATTATATAAAGTTCGTATGAGGTAGAGTTAAATTTAACTTTAAAACGATCCTGGAAGCACAATTGAAGAAGAAATAATGAAAATTTGAAGGAAACCAAGAATAATGCTGCGATTGTAACTTGATAAAGAAGAAAAGTTAAAAAGGAAGAAGTAAAATTTCCTCTTTTTTATTCCGGAAATTAATGGATAGATAGGGGAGATTTAAAGAAAGTTTGAGTAATGCGAAAACATTAACAAATGGATAAAGGAGGGTACTTGACTATGACCCAAGCGATCACGAGATCAATAAGTCAAAGTGCTTAGGTTAGTTCTACAGCTTCACCTTTAGGCATATCAATTCCCATTTGGATTGATGAAAATCGACAGTGAAGAAGGAAAAATTCAGCATTGACCCACAGGAAATATATATATCTATTTAGTGGCAACGACTGACAATTGACGTGAAAGCAAGACGATGTTGAAAACAAAAAAACGTACGTTTTCATTTCTTCTTCTATTTTATCTCCAGCTTCAATTGTTTCTTCTACTTTCTAATAAAAAAATCAATTTTTTTGAATAAATATCAGATTTTTTTGAGAAAAAATTTCTTTTTTTTATCTTTTCTTCTTACTTGAGAGCGTTAAGATGAAGCCATTTTTCTCAAACTTGCTTGTAAGAAATTTGATTTTTCTTAGATTTTGTGCGATAAAGTTGACTTTTTTTAAGGTTTTTTTTCGAAGAAATCCTCAATTTTTTTAGAATTTAATTTGGTTAATTTACCATTAGAGCTTAAGGAGTTCCCATAGAGGGTTGGAGATGTGTGGAAAGTAGCTTTATAACGTAATAAAGAACACTTCAGAGCCTTTGGGAAAGAGCAACTTGAACTTTTTAGAGTAAATTTTTATAGTTTTATTAGAATAAATCTTTAAATCTTTAGAATATAATTGAATTAATCATCCATTAGAATTTTGGAATCTTTCTAGAGTTATTGGGAGGGAGCAGATAAAAAATTCCAGTTAAATTAAATAGTTTTTATTAGAATAAAATTTAATTATTTTGAATTTAAATTAGTTAACACGTTATAAATTGTACACGCATTTGCCATTAGAAAATAATAAAAATAATTATGGAACTATTGGGAAGGAGCAAACTAAATTTTAAAGTAAACTTTTCATTGTGTTTTAGATTTTAAATGGACTGAATCTACCGTTTGAGCTTAATAATGAAATGCTCATGGATAAATTAATAAAGAAGGTAGTGGAGCCATTGGGAAAGAGTAAAATAAGTTTTAAGGATTTATTATAATAAATTCATAATATTTTTTAGAATTTAAACAGGTTAATCTACCATTAAAACTTAATCACAGGATGTTGCAGGTATCTTTATAACTTAATAAAGAAGAATGTGGAGCCATTGGAAGGGAGCTAACTTAACATTTTGAAACAAGTTTTATAGTTTTATTAAAGTAAATATTCAATTTTTTAGAATTAAAGTAAGTTAAAAAGTTATGAATAGTCTAGATTAGAACTCAATAAAGATTAGAGTGCCATTGGGAGGGAGAAAATTAAAGTTTTTAATATATATTTTTAATATTAAAGCTATATGATTAATAAAATTACAAGTATTTTCTTATTTTATTCTTTAATTTTTTTATTAATAGAAAAAATATACAGAAAGTGGAAGGTGCAACGTATCTTTCTACAGTTATAAATCACATGAAATTAATTATAAAGGAAGGGAATTATACAAAATTGACAAAAATTGCCCTTGGGAAAATTGAGACGGAGCTAAATTAAATTTTCGAATTTTCTACTTCAATTTAAACTATTTTTAGCTATTTTAAATAATAATAATGGTGTTAGAAATGTCAAATATATACCACACTCCACCTAAATCTTCAATGTAGTTCTTAAAAATTTCATGTGTTTTTTATGTTAAAATTAATTATAAAATATGCAAATTTGTAAGCTTTTTTATTTAAATTAAGTTTTAATTGCCATATAATTTATAAAAGTGGATACACATAGGAGTAACACCAAATTAACCTAACTAAATTCCTATCTTCATGAATAAATGAGGAATTTTAAGGTATTTTTAAAAATTTTTTAAGCTTATTTTTTAAATATTAACTTCTAAAACGTTTATAAAATATGTAAGTTATAATAAACGAGCCAGTTGAGTCGATTTAAGTAACATAAATACTGATAAATTGAAGGAATAATGCATTAATTTTCCCTCTACCTGATACATTTAAGCATGATTTTATTACGTTTTAAATCTTATTTTGATTATATTTAACTTAATTATGATCTGATTTTTGATTTATCTCAACTTAACATCATTAATGTGATGTATGGAGTCAGGATACTGATGTTGTAAATCATTAATACGTTCACTATACTGTATAATGCATAGATATTATGTTTCAGAAGGAAACTTTTAGTAAAGTTCTCATTTTTTAATAGATATTTTAGGTTAATTACGTAGAATATATATAAAAGGACAAGTTCTTGTAATTAGTTATACGTAAAATTCAATTTTAAAATATTAAATTTGCTTAATATATAGAGAGAAACGAAGATACACCATTCCAGCTTTATCACAGATTTCTCCATTATAAAATTGTGATGGAGCATTTTACAATTTATCTATTCTTAGAGGAAAAATATAGAAGGGAGCAAAATTAAATCCATTATTCAATAACTTATAAACATATATATTTCTCATAAAATTATGATCATCTCATTATCCATTACAGCCTTTTCATCTACGAACCGACATACAGACGTATACAGACCATATATAACATATGTCTTAATTCAATTATCGGCTACGTATATTAAATAATCAGTACAGGTTAATTAATCTTGTATAATAAACATAGCAATAATTGAGATCGGATGATAAACAAGAATTTTATCATCCTTAACATCTGCAAATTGCTGCTTTTCCTACTTTAATCTATAATTAATCTCAATTATTAAGGACAGACGTCTAAATCGAATTTCAAATGTTAATTAATAGTAACCTCTCTCTCTCTTTCCTCTCTCACTCTGTGTATATTGTGAAATATTTAACATTAACTTTATCATTAATCTGTTATATATATATATATATATATATATATAGAACTATAAGAAAATTAACTGCATAAAACTTTAATATATTCAAATATGCTAGAGGCATCTTTGTGTTACCTTCTAGCCCATGTTTCTAGTATGAAGAATGTGCAAAATTATAAATTCTTTCTCGATTACAGCACTAAATCTAGTAACAAATTATTCAATTATCCTGTTATCGAACCCTGGGCTACGAAAATTAGCACACGAAGTTATCCATCACGAAATTATACACCTCGAAACGGGACAATAGTAGGGAATCTATAAGGTCGCGTGATAGATAAAAGGCATGTTTGCTATTAATATGTCTATTGCCTCTGGTGTTTATTATTATCATTTTGTAGTTTGAGGTCTCACTCATAATTGTCAGCCTTTTTTCTAACTATCCCTCTTGGTGATTAAGTGTTGCTGCACCTAATCATCAAGAGAGTGAGCTGCAAAGGGTAGGTGTAGCTTGCAACTCTGACCCTTTCCATACTCATAGTGTCACTGGTTCAGCGTGTTTGGTGTGTGAATGCAGAATTTTGACATTTAAGTCATGGTATTTACTTGAATTATCAGGCTAATAAACTATTAAGGTGATAATTCAAGTAAATATTAGCCTGATAATCAGGCTTCAGACATAATCAACTAATTAATCAGCCTTGAAATCACAGGTGATCAGCCTGTTTATCATGCTTAAAACCATGCTCGAGACCTGTTAATCAGTCATGAAATCACATTAGAATGTTACTGTGTTTTAAGGAATTTTGAGTCTTATTATCCCTTTTTTATATGATTAAGTATAGTTTCATTAAGGTAGTGAGTTGCAAAGGGCAGTTGCTGATAGTTAAGTGTGTTAAAAACTGAATTAAGGGGTGTTTTGACATAAATTGCATAGTGCAAATGCAGAATTTTGATTGAACAAGGCATTAAAGATGTTTCCTAGTCATACACTTGTACTATATAAGTAAACTAATTGCTTATATATCATTTTTGTCATAGATTTTTCAATTGTCAGTGCAGTAAGAACAATCTGATACTAATTTTTGAAGCAATAGAAGCATAAAAAAATGAAGTTTTGAGTAACATTTGCAAATATTTAGAAATAAAAATAGCATTCTTCTACTCAGAACATCCGAACTTCTCATCATAAATAATGTAAGATTAAACAATCTAGTAAAGTGCCTTAACTTACAAAAAATGGCAACAAAATAACTCGACTAATATTATTTTATGTTGCTAAATTTTATTGGATTCCCTACTGAACTTTCTAGAATTTTCAAATATTTTTTGATTAAATGCAACATTTAGTAGTGTACAGCAAAAACAATTTACTACTTGAAAGTGATGCTTCAAAGTAACTCTTCCAAAAGTTGAAAAGATTAATGTTTAATTAGGCTTTAAAACATTGAAAAATTATTGAAATTTAGTGTAGAATTGTTACAATACATAAACTATGTTAAGCACGGGCACAAATTTGCAAAATATTTGCAAGAAACATTTGATATTTGTATTCATATGTCAAGTTTTTGGCTCCAAAATTTCTGATGTTTTATCCACGATATTCATTCCCCGGTGCAATTTTTAAAGAAAATCAATTTTTATTTATTTAATATAATGCATAAGTATTGCAAGAGGCAAAAGAGTTCAAATCTTCTTAGAAACATTTAATGTTTAAGCCCATGTGGCAAGTTTCTTACTCCAATAGTTCTAATCTTTTCTACATAATAGTCATTCACTCTTAAAAACTAATGAAGTCTTTTGTTCTTTTTTTTTCCTTTAATTTTTCTAAATCTAAACGATTTGAAACTAGAAAAGTTAAAAGAAAAAAGCACACACACACACATCACTTTGCACACTTATTATCTGATTCATTGTAGCATTCTTTAAATTGGATTTTTGTTCTTTTGAAACCATCACTAAATGTTCTTTACTATTTTTTCTCCCTTGTCTTAGTTGATTTTTTTAATTTTTTTTAACTTTAAATAGTGAAAGGAAACTGTCTGATAAGAGATATTTTTTTAATATATATTTTTATATAAAAAATAATACAGAAAGAATTAACACACCTACCATGTTAGACAACTGTAATGGGATTTTGATAAGATTCTGATAGTTCACTTGACAAGAGTTGTAATGAGTTTTCATTCAGAAATATATATAAATGTATTTTTTTTAATTTTAATTCAAAATTTTTGTTTATATTATTGTGTAATTTAATCTATAAAGTTTCAATTTTATAAATAAAAAATTGCTTTTTCTAATGTAATATCAGAAAACAAAGGGATGTTTCTTAGATAAAGAAGACTTTTTAGAAAATACTTGATCAATAATTAAAATAATTTTGATTAAAATAAAATAAGTAAATTCTAATTTAATATATTTTTTGTCCAGTTTATTCATTAAATATCTTTTATTTTGTATTTTTTTAAAATTACTGTTAAAGGGTTTAATTGAATTGTCTACATTTCTAGTTTTTTTTCTAAACTACCTTATCTTTGTTTTTATTTGGTGTTTATTTTCTTATCTTTTGTTAAATTTTTATGTTTTTGTTTATAGATTTTTCAAGAGAATATGAAGATATTAATACTAATAAAAAGTTCAATGTTGCATCATTCTCTGCAGCATTCTTTTTTTCTCTTTCTTTGATCCTCACACTTTGGGAGGATGCAGAGGAGTCGTTCTCATTCTCTGCGTCCTTTTAAATTTTAAGGATTACCTGTTTTATCAAACTCCTTCCATCTTTCTGCAGCTCTTACATCTTTATCTATCAATTTATTTTGGTATTTGCAGAAACGAACATTACAAATAGCACAAACTTCTTGATGTGTAGCATTAAATGTCACGAACAACTAAAAACTTCATGATATACTTAATGAACATTAACTTCTTTATATTCTTTATTATTTCTACACACAGTGATCATAAAGTTTATGTGTTTTAATGCATAATATGATGCAACATCGTTGATGAAATTCAGCAGTATCAATGGTAGTAGCAGTAAGCACATGGTATAAGAATGGAGGATACCAAAAATATAATTTATTTCAATTATAATTTTCAATATGTAAAGGATAAGGATAATTTGGAGCAATTACCTCTGCTAGGAAGATAAAATGGTAGAAAATATATCTTTTAGTTATGCTCAGTCAGGTGTGCAAATACTGTAAGAGCAATAAAATGATTGCAGTTCCAAAAATGGTTATTTTATATAAATATGAAGCCTTTGTTCATTAAATAAAGACTTGATATTCACGGAGAATCAAGAATATAAGCCTTTATTTATGACCATTTATTTTTGTTTATTCATTCTGTGGAGCATTAACTCTGTTGCTGCATGTTTTACTGTCTTTACTACTTCAATTATAGTATTTTCTAAATTTCTCTGACAGTATTTGCACTCATATATAGATATACAACGAGTGCAAGAAGTAATATTAGCATAAACAAGCAAAATATGAAGTAAAGATGATGAGTAAAGCGCACAACAGTGATACTAAAGATGAGTTGATTATTAGAATACAGATGCAAGAGTGATGAGTTTGTAAAGTTGAGATGTACTCACCGATTATTTGCAAGTAGATAATCGAATATCTTGTCCTAGCTTTACGAAAATCAACACGACACCGATATTCTCCTTCATCTTCAGCAACTAGAGATTCCATTTCAAGAACCGAAGGCTTTGATATAACTGAGAAGTATGCCCTAGACGAAAGATTGTCACTAGCAGCATGACGTGCTTGAGGGAGTCTCCCTTTACGAGCGTCCACACTGTATATAGGTGTAGTAGATTCGTCTTTGTACCACAAAACCAAATAAACTTCGTCTTCTTCCATAGGAGATGCGATATCGCAAGGTAGATCCACTTTACCACCAGCAACTGCTGATAAACTCAACAGGATATCAGGAACTGAAATACAAAGAAATCAATTGTTAAGGAGCACTTGTTCTATAAATTAGTACAGAAAATACTAAAAATAATTGTAATATATATCTTTTACAAGTTTACTGTTTTATCTATATGACATTTAGCAGTTAAAGTCATTAATTTCTTCACTCTCTTTCGAGGAATTTATTAGTGTCAATGGGCTGACAAACACTTAAGGATATAAGAATAAATTCATTATTAATCCTTATATTTACGTACAAATTAACAAAAAAGCATCGATATTATGTATTTACATTGTATTTTTTAAACAAAACTTTAGTATTTCATCTGTACAACATTTTGAAAGAGGATAAAGTATATGGATGTAGCATTAAATAGAAGAAGAAATCAGTTATTAGCCATTATTTTTATGTATAAATTAGTAAAGAATAAATAAAAAATGGTAATAATATATAAATTTCGTCTACAAGTACGTATTTTTCTAATATTAGGATTTATTATATTATTATATATCCATTAATAAAATTCTTACAATTTTCAAACTTTTTCTTTCGTTTTTAACTCCACCGGACATTCAATTTTAACCAATAACAACAATAATACTGTAAACTTAAGTCTGTATTAAAACAAATTATTATATTAATGTTTTACATTATATCTGTTTTTTACATTTATTTACTATTTTTATAACGCCCCTTCCTCTATGATTCTTAAAAGAATCATAGAGGAAGGGGCGTGTCTGAGAGATAAAAAGAATAATCGAAAGAAGTGGAAAAGAGGAGTAAGTCAAATTGAACAGGAAAAGATGTAAGTTGTAAAAATAGTAAATAAATGTAAAAAACGGATATAATGTAAAACATTAATATAATAATTTGTTTTAATACAGGCTTAAGTTTACAGTATTATTGTTGTTATTGGTTAAAATTGAATGTCCGGTGGAGTTAAAAACGAAAGAAAAAAGTTCGAAAATTGTAAGAATTTTATTAATGGTTTTCAGAAAATGTAAAATGTAATTTTAAAATTATTTTATTGTTTTAATAGAATGTACTACAAAAATACCTGCTGAAGAGGGACGAAAGAGTCCGAAACGCAATATTATGTATGTGTCCAGGTATATTAAATAAAACAAAAAATTGTTTTCTGTGAAACTCTGTAGCATTATCTGTAAAGCCAGTATAATAAGTCCTGATATTAGAAAAATACGTACTTGTAGACGAAAATTTATATATTATAGTAAGTCAAGGACATTGAGGCATTTTAATTAATTAAAAAATGGCAATATTTTTTCGTAATTTTGTAATGTTTCATCTACTTAACGTTTACTTTAAAAAGTAAAGTAGAAATCTATACCAGTTCAAGAAATTCAGTAGAATCAATGGATTTAAATAAGCAGCAGCAAACACAAGTACAGTACAAAATTAATTACAAATGAGTTTTTTCGTGTACAAATTAATACAAAAATATTAAGAAATCATAAGCTTTTCCATTTATATTGCCTGTACTTCTTATAACGTTTCATCTGTATGACATTTACCTATTTGAAAGAGGATGAAGTAGGTAAATAAAACGTATGACAGTCAATAACGTATACATTCCGATCTAACAATGTATGACGTTTTATCGAGTTTTGGAAAGAAGAAAATCCATAGAGCAATTTTTCAAATATCGTATCCGGACCGTCGGATATGCAAGGACGTCAATCAATTTTCGAACTGAAGCGTACAAATACGTGTTTTTTATGTATTGGTGAATGCATTGTCGTAAGCAGAAGGCAAGAAACGTTATAAATTATCATTTTTTTTTTACTTCTCCCTCTTCCTCCTTTAACTATTGAACTTTAAAAAGCTGTTCTTTAAAATCTTTAGGTCCTTTCCCCTTCTAGTTCCTTCTTATCTTTGTTTATTTTTATATATTTTTTTTCTATTTTTTAAGGGAAAGATGCGACCTGTCGCAAAAATTTAAGAAAGAAGCTTATTTAGGAAAGTTTGAAATGTCATCATTTTCTGAGTGATATAATACCAAAAGTATTTCAATACCTCTTCCCTCTTTCTTTGTATACGTTCTTGAATTAAATAAAAGACTTCTTTTAAAAGTTTAAAAGTACTTTTTTATGTACTTAATGCGTGATTGACGTTGTAGAAGACACCAGAAAATCGAAATTTTTGCTGAGTTCAAAGGGGGATAGAAGTTAAAATAAAGGGTAAAAGTCTTCCCCCTCTTTATCTCGACTTTCTTATCCCTTTATGCATGTAAAACACATAAAATTGTACATTTTTTTAAATGTTATAAAACAAAGAATAGGGTTGGAAGACGGCAAATTTATGCAAATTAGCAAGCAACTCTTACATTAATTTATCAGGATTCATCTACGATTATTGGTATTAACAAAGGTGTTGGTTTATCGTATATTTACATTATTAATCAATTTTCATACGATAATTTAGTGATTATTTATGCCACATATACAGTTTTGTACAGTGTTTAAGCATTAAAGGAAACTTTGTTACACACTCTAATCACAACTTCAACTCCTTAGAGGTGTAGAACCAACTAAATTTTAATTACTGTCTCTTCGTTATTAGCCTTTGCACACTCGAACTGTAACACAGTTAATGTTACGATGTATCCAAATAACAGTAATTCACATAACTTAAATGTAAAGCTCTCATGACAGATTCGATCACGTGATCGCCAATAATTACTGTACAAAAGTGGATCGTACATCACTATATTCAATTCCCTATTCTGACACGTTCCCTTCAGGAAATAAGCTTACAAATATTATTTGTTTTTGGAGTAAATTACTGTTTGATTAAAGTAAAGTGGTTATAAAAATGTATAGAAGAGCATTTTAAATTAAAGGAAAATACTTTTAAAATTACTTTCTTTAATTAATGAGGACCTGTAAAGAATGTTTTTAATTCCACTCCTTTCAGTAAAGAATCAATTGATTTTTTGGTGTTTTTGGCGTAAATATCTTCAGTTTCTATGTAAAGCGTAGCTCAGGAATGCATTCTGTAATGAGGACATGCACATAACTTCGTGTATCATCAACAGAAATTATGTAACTACGAGTTAACTATGTTACCTTCACGCTAAATAAGTAATTATGTGCAAATCATTACACCAAATATGTAGTTATGTGCAACATCACAGTTGTGATTTATAGTGTTTAGCAAATGGGTTTACACATTCAGAGCGATAAGATAGCACATAATTACATATTTAATATAATACTGCATGTCACTACATATCTAATATAATACTGCAGTGAATACATATCTAGTAAGGTGCTGCACATGAGAACATATGTAAGCGTGATGTTGCACACGAATGCTATGTTGCTACATACGCATCTGATATAACGACTGTACTAATATATAATTAATTATTTGGTGAGATGATATCATATGTAACTACTTAGCTTAGTGTGATGATTCTCTATATAATATGATATTTTCATACATAATTATATATCTGTTGTGATGATATCAGGTATAATTACATATCTAGAGTAATGATGTTATAGGTAAAGGGTAAAACACACAGAAAATCATGGACGATAATGCTACATATAGTTAATTATCAACAAGATATCATAGTAGAAGTACTTAACGATGTAATTACCAGCTTCAGGTTGTAAAGCGTAATTTGGAACCGTCTATTTAGCCTAATATCAAGAATTTATCGAATTGTTCCATGTATAAATACCATTAACCACAGAATAAAGATAGGTAGAACGGGATTTATTCCCTCCCCCTCTCTTAAGAGCATTGAATTCTATAAGCTATCAGATAACTCTTGATGATATGTGATGTGATTTGCAAGAGAAACTGCGTACAAATCCATTAGTTTCGAACAGCAGATGTTTCTTGTACTCTTAAGGCAATTCCGGGTGTGTTCAAGAGACGATATAATTATTGACAAGGGACCCCACCCGTTACGTGCCATTAGTTACGAAGCGCAGATAGGAATAATGACTTTTGTTAAATGATTCCCAAGCCATACAAATTCTAATAAATCGAAGTATTGGGCCAACCATGCGTTACTTTGCAACGTAACAGAGGAGGAGAGGGGGTAGAAACTCATCTAATCAATCATGGCTACCGTAAAGTTGTCTTATGAAGTACATTTGCTATCTGACAATAGTTAGATAAATGACTTTTCTACAGAAAAATTGCTTTTAATGTGTTTCTAAGATCTTAATTGCTATTATTTTTAAAAATATTTTAATCTCCCTTCCACAAAAATTCTGTATCAACATGTTCTAAACTTAATTTTATTCTAATACCTTAAATTATAGATATATTTTACATAAAATATCATAAAATGTCACTCAAAGTATATTAAAACTTCGATAATCACATAAATATTCTCATAGAAAACTCAGGATTTCCTTACAGAAAATAAGATTTTCTAGAATAAACACTTACAGAAATTCATTAATTCCTTATAAATATTCGAGATAATTAACTCTTTTGCAATTCAAAATATATTAAAATTTATGTATTTAAAATATTCTAGAATATTTCTTCATTATTTGTATATTTTCTTTCTGAAAACACGATTTTCTTGAATAGAAACTTGTTTTTTAAATTATTTTATCCTATAAATAATATTTTTAAAAAATACTTAATAGTAAACACATTAACTTGAAATATTGCTTTATAATTCTTAAATATTCTAGAATATTTTTCCACAAAGAACACATTTATTTACAGATAAAAAATTTTCTAGAACATATCCTTGAAGAGATGAATGTTTACTGAATCTTTTCCTTCTAAAACTTTAACTTACAAATAATATTTTTAAAAAGTTTTATAGAAAAACATTTATCAAGAATATTTCTTGAATATTCTAGATTATTTTTTCACAAAAATGCATATTCTTAAACCTATTTACTTGCTGAAAAACCAATTATTCTAGAATATTATCAGAAATTTCTCCCGATAATTCTTGATAAAAGAAGTAATACAGTATTAGAATTATATTCTAGAAAAATTTCAAGTACTGTACGTATTTCAGCAGAAAATCTAACTTTTCTATAATTATTTACAAGAATAAATTTAAAAGAATATTAATAAAATCTAAAACAAATAAATTTAGAATTTATTCCAGAACATTAGCTTAAGTTTACAGAAAATTTATTGCAGAATTTCTCTTCTTTTTTCATTAATAATAAAAAATTACAACTAAATACTTTTTAAACTTCAAAAATATTTCGAAATTTTCTAAAAACACAAATCAAAATTAATGCATTTAATATCTATGCAAGTGTAAAATAGATAAATTTTGAAATTTACGCTTTTAAACACGCTCTAAATCAATAAAAATGCTCATTCATTAAAACATAAACCCTTCTATTTGTTAAATTTAACCAAGAAATCTCAATAAATTATAAATTAAATTAATAAAAATGCAATAGGTCAGAGCCTGTAATTAGTTTTTCAACCTGTAGCTTGCGATCCTTATTTTAATATATAAATGTATTGAATACAGGAAGATGTTGGGGAATTAAATGCGCACTTTCTTTCACCCGAGTGAAAATAATAGTTAAAACAGCAGGTTAGGTATAAAAAAAATTTACTAACTTCTACACGAACAAAGCCACATTTCCCTGTCTTTATTATAAAAATTTTCAAATATTTAAAATCTCAAAACATTATTAATGAATTAAAAATAATTAATTTTTAAAAAATAATTCTTACTCGATCATTAAACTAACTTATGACTTCATTAAAATTCTTAAATTATTTTGATGATATATCTTAATGGAAGAAAGTAATGGAATTTTAAAAATCTTTTTGTTTTGTATGTTTTTTTTCTTCTTCATCTTCTTCATCACTTGGAAGGAAAAAGTACGAAAAAAAAATGATTCTTCGATTATCTAAAATAAAACTGCATCTGACAACTGTTTTTTCAGATATTTTAATTAATAAATTAATCAATAAATAAATAAAAGAAGGAAAAAACAGAGAAATTGCATAATTTAATTCTTTGTAAACATTTTCTTTAATAAAAAATATATATAGAAAATATTGAAAATCTGAAGCATTTTTTTTCGAAAAATTTAATGTAAAAAAATGAATTAAGTTGATGTTTCTACTGAAAATGTCACCAGTCAGACATACGAGACGTTTTACGTCGACATATATATGCTGAATATTCAGTCATGGATTGCTGAATCTCATGAAAGATGACTTTAAAGAGAAGATGCACAATGATAAATGATGGGATGCTGTAAGCAGGTGTAGTAAAAGGTTATCTGCATATGTCCTTACATTATAATTTTAATACTTTAGTAAAAAAGATGTAAAATGTATAATTTACTCAATTATTTATAAATTAAACTGCATTTTTTTCCGAAAAATCAATTTTATCCTCAGCATCCTTGCATCTTTGGAAGATGCTAAGATGCTGAGAATTGTGTCAGAATATAAGAGAGTAGCTTTGTGTAGGACATAAAAAAAGATATATATAAAAGGGAGGGAAAAAATTGGTAAAAATGGTCGCTAAAGAGGGAAGAAAAAGTGAAAAGATCTGTAAGATATTGGTCTGAAAGATGAGCAACAAAAGTGTGTAAATTTATGATAAAAAAAAAAATAGTAACGTGCACTACATCTTTTGCGCTCGCAATTTATAAAATGAGCCAAGTAAATATAAATAATTATAATTTATGAATATTATTTTGCAGATAGAAGGTATAAAAATTTATATATTTAAGTATTATTTCAGTATAAGAAGTATTACAGAAGTGATGAGGATGCTGGAGGATATAGACGAATTACCTGGAAATACATTAAATTTATAAAGTTTTAACAGTTTATAAATGAAAAATTCACTCATACACTAGTGAAAGAAGTAAAAGGTTAGATGTAGTGAGGAAATAAGTAGCAGCTAAGGAGGATCATAAAAGGAGCGTCGAAGCAAAATTGTTATAGAAGATGCTAAGGAAGAACGGATAAAAAGATCTTAGATATTGTATATCTAAGAAAGACGTACGATAAAAAAAAATTTTTTTTCAAGGAAAACAGTAAAGGAAGCTTCGAAAAATCTTATCATTAGGCAGATAATTTATATTGGAAAAAAATAAGAAGTAGAGAAGATAGAAGTATATAATACTCTATATCTATAGAAGTGATGCTGCGAGTAGTGAGATTCTTAAAAGATTTTAAACTTAATAATTCCTAGACGAACGTTAGAAACAAGGGTAATAAAATCTGTAAAAGTTTCTTTTTTAGGAAAGAAAAATCAAGATTTCTAGAACAATTCTTTCGGTTATCCTCATTGACTCTTTCTAAATATCCTTAGTTGTTGAGAAGATTTGTACTTCACACGGATCATTACCTATACAGATTCAACGAAGTGTGTTAAGGAATTTTTTAAAAATAGGAACAAGGGGAAAAAAGGAAAAAAATATATTGAATATATTCTATTTTCTTCCAGTCGATCCTCATTTGTAGTCTGTTTGTTACTCCTGTCACTGGTAACTAAATATTGTTATCCTGGTTTAAACTTAGTCTAAAGATGGTTTTCAAGAAATAAAACCTTAACTCGGATGCGATTTTATTGAAAAATTTCGAGTCAAGAATATGTTAAAGATTTAAAAGATAAAAAATAAACGAACGAAGGGATAATCTTCTATATATAGTGCCAAGGGATTCTTCTTTCTTCCTATGATTTTTAAGTAATTTCATTTTATCTATAGTCTCTACCAATAAAAATTGATGGTTTTTAATATTCTGAATGGATAAAGTATTTGAGACGTTTCTATAACGTTTTCGTGACTTGTTTTAAGCTGGAATTTTACATCATTCCACGCATTTTGAGTGTATTACATATATACTTTCCCCCCTTGTAGATCTGGAGATGCTTTTGGATAAAGTTTAATATTTTTATGGCGAGTTATAATCGAAAGTTGAGAAGAATTTTAATGTGTAGCTAAAGTATTTTTACACCAAACTCTTGGGAATTTTTTTAGATAAAAAGTTAAATTCTGTACGTTTAACGTGTTTTTATTAATGTAACTTACCCCACGTAGACAAGAGGAGCAAACATAATCAACTAGAGATGGCTCCTACGTTATTCTATACAACTGTATCAGGTTTATCACTAGAGAAAATGTTTTTGAATATAAACCTTTTTATTTGTGTAATGTTCACTATTACTTAGCGGATAGTTCCTGAAATAATAATAATTTCCCCGGTTAAATGTGGAAAAAAAAATTCTTTGACCAACTTCACATTTTAACTCTATTATTTGTGAAACATTTTATAGTTAAGTGATCGTAAAGTTGATGCCCTTAAGTTTTCATTCAGTTTAATGAATTGTTTACTTGATAAGTATCGGGAAGAACTAGATGTTTCCTTGATTAACAGAGCTTTCTTCGTGAACATCAATGTTATGGGTGTGTTTAATTGATGAACATAGCTTCCTTGCTGGATATTAGAGAACATTAAGAATGTATTTACTTGTTATTCTTCTTAATAAATAGGGAGAACACTTGTTTGCTTGATAAACAGTGTTCCTAATAAATGCCAGAAAGAATTAAGGATGTGCTTCCTCGATGGATGACAGAAAACTAAGGATGTGCTCCCTTGATGAAAATACTCTCCTTGAACGAATGCTGAGAAGGATTTCCATGATGAATACACGTTCCTTGAAGAAATATCAAGAAGAATTAAGGATTTGTTTCTTTTGAAGAATATTTTCATGGTAAATTTCGAGCAGAAGTAAAGATATGCTTCTCGAAAAAATACTTTTCTTGATAAACATCGTAACGATTATGTTCATCAGAGAAACATATGTTCCTTATCATATTGTTATAATCATAATGTTAACATTAACTACAATTTTTCCATTTATCTTAAATTTCTACATCCTTCATTACCTTATCTCCTTTCTCTATGATAATCTAAACTATTTAATGACGATGTTCTTGGCGATAAACAGGATAAATCTGTGATAAGGTAAGAGGATGTTACAATTCGTTAGAAAATGCTAACATAGCGAGAAATATGTATCTTAAACATATTTATTTTACTATATGTATACTTAAAGTATGCTATTTATTGATTTTTTATGCACAATTACTTTATGTATCCTTCTGTTTAATTAATATTCTGTAGTTATAAAAAGGAGTGAAGTTACGCTTTAACATGCAAACTAAATCGTAAAATTCTTTAGAATTAAGAAGTTCATTTGTTTAATAGTTTTCTGAGTGCGAAAATAATCTTATAATTGAAGCAACAGATCATCATATCTGAGAGTTCACTTCGCGTAATTTATTACTTGAAAATTAAATGCGTCATGAATTTCCCTCAGTAATTTGATGGTGTATAATGCGCTACGTGTGATAGGATCTTTTTTTCAAAGTATATCTTTCTGGAATTTTTCCAAAAAGTGTCAGAAAATATTCTCTTTTCAAGTCTCACGAAATATTAAAATAGAGGAAGATTCTATAGAATTTTTATACATTTTTTTTAACAATTTGGATCTTCCTATTGAAGTTATTTTAAATTTAAGAATAATTTATGATTTAATAGAATGAATTTTATATAAAATTTCAGCATTTATCAATTTATAATACGTAAATTCTATCTTCTCTGAGTAAACTTGATTATAAGTTCAGAGCATTATTTTGTATATTTAAACTCATTTTTACAAATTATCTTATTAAATTACACATTAAAATGTTTAAAAACTAATTTGTAAACGTTTGAAATGCTATTTTACATGAAATATTTATTAAAAAATTGCATAAAATTAGCTCTAAACAGCTTTAAAATACAAGTGAAAGTATAGCACGAAAGCTTGATTTTCATGGATAGAGCATGGATTTCTTTGTTTTTATTTGGTGTTTATTTTCTTATCTTTTGTTAAATTTTTATGTTTTTGTTTATAGATTTTTCAAGAGAATATGAAGATATTAATACTAATAAAAAGTTCAATGTTGCATCATTCTCTGCAGCATTCTTTTTTTCTCTTTCTTTGATCCTCACACTTTGGGAGGATGCAGAGGAGTCGTTCTCATTCTCTGCGTCCTTTTAAATTTTAAGGATTACCTGTTTTATCAAACTCCTTCCATCTTTCTGCNTTAAGCGTAAAGAATTTAGATTAGAAATAATGTAAAAATATAAACTAAACATGGTTTTAAAAATTAACATATTTTTATATAAATTTTTGAATTATTTCATCACAAAATTGAGAAGATGCAGAGAGGATCAATAAGAGAAGTAATGATAGATAATACGTACAGTACATACGCATATATTTTTACTAATCTTTCATTTAAAACAATTTTGAAGTAAAACTTAGACACGTTTTTGAAAAATTTGGCATATTTTAATGTAAATTTTCTCGAATATTTTATTAGCTACATGACAAGATGCGGAGAAAATCAATAGGAGAAGTGATGCTAGATATTATTACTTTTAAGAACTAATTTCTTTACTTTTTTAAAAAATTAGATTAAAAATTATGTAAAGATAAAAAATTAAGTTTTTGGAAAATTCATTATATTTTTGTATAAATTTTTTAAACTATTTTATTATCTAGCAGAGAAGATGCCGAGAAGATCAATAGAAAAAGTGATGTTGCTTATATATGATTTTTTAAAATATCTGTCTTTAAATCTGAAATTTAGTAAAGAATGATTTAAAAATATAAATTAAATGTAAGTTTTAAAAAATTACCTTATTTTAATATAAAATTTTTAAAAAATTTCCACAAAATTAAAAAAAAAACCTCTATCTCCTGATTGTAAACAGTGGATTTTTTATTACGTTGTATACAATTTCTCATCAGAAATAAGAGACTATAAAATATTAAATAAAAAACATAATAATTAGTTAAAATTATATAATTTTAATAACTTCTATAATTAATTTTATTTTTTTTATTTTAAAAAACGGTATTCTATAATGTAATTGAATAAGCAAGCTTTTGGGGAATAAACAGAGGATGTTTCAATAGAATAAAAAGTTTTTAGCCATTAAAAGACAAAATTTACTACTAAATACTACTAAAGTTCTCACAAAATATCTTTTTTATCTCACTAGTAGGCCTATATTAATTTAGTATCAAATAATTTTTATAGTTAATTTACAAAATTAATAGAAGAAATAATAATAAAACAAATATTTTAAAATTGTTTAACATAATGAATATGATTTTAGAAATTTACCTCTAAAAACTACTAAGAGCTTTACTAAAGATCTTGTTTATCCCACTAGAACTTTACCATTGTATCGGGTGATTTTACGGTTAATTTACAAAATTAACAGGGATAAAAATGATGTCAAACTCCACTATTTTTATTTCTAGATTACAAAAAAACCCTCTAAGGAGTTAGAAACTGGAAGAGAAAAGGGAAAAAAAGAATAAAAAATTCATTTATCACCAGCTTGGTACCATAACGAATTTTTACTATAAACGAGAATATCGGGCACATAAATCAATGGGCAATGTGCTAGTGCACAATCAAAAAAACCAGAGGGCAATCGATAAAAGTTGGTTTAAGAATTGATTTATTGAAGAAGCGTGAATTTGTCCGCTCCGTTTTATCTTTTCTTCCATCAAAAGTTGAACTTATCCTCCACTAAATCCATTATAGAAAGGCAGTAGTGATGTCACGTGAAACCTGTTTATTATTACTAGAGGCTAGAGTTGATAATGAGAGGGTCCGATGCGAACAGAGGGTCTACTCTAGACACAATACGTCAATCATCTNTTATTTTAATATAAAATTTTTAAAAAATTTCCACAAAATTAAAAAAAAAACCTCTATCTCCTGATTGTAAACAGTGGATTTTTTATTACGTTGTATACAATTTCTCATCAGAAATAAGAGACTATAAAATATTAAATAAAAAACATAATAATTAGTTAAAATTATATAATTTTAATAACTTCTATAATTAATTTTATATTTTTTATTTTAAAAAACGGTATTCTATAATGTAATTGAATAAGCAAGCTTTTGGGGAATAAACAGAGGATGCTTCAATAGAATAAAAAGTTTTTAGCCATTAAAAGACAAAATTTACTACTAAATACTACTAAAATTCTCACAAAATATCTTTTTTATCCCACTAGTATCTTAATTTAGTATCAAATAATTTTTATAGTTAATTTACAAAATTAATAGAAGAAATAATAATAAAACAAATATTTTAAAATTGTTTAACATAATGAATATGATTTTAGAAATTTACCTCTAAAAACTACTAAGAGCTTTACTAAAGATCTTGTTTATCCCACTAGAACTTTACCATTGTATCGGGTGATTTTACGGTTAATTTACAAAATTAACAGGGATAAAAATGATGTCAAACTCCACTATTTTTATTTCTAGATTACAAAAAAACCCTCTAAGGAGTTAGAAACTGGAAGAGAAAAGGGAAAAAAAGAATAAAAAATTCATTTATCACCAGCTTGGTACCATAACGAATTTTTACTATAAACGAGAATATCGGGCACATAAATCAATGGGCAATGTGCTAGTGCACAATCAAAAAAACCAGAGGGCAATCGATAAAAGTTGGTTTAAGAATTGATTTATTGAAGAAGCGTGAATTTGTCCGCTCCGTTTTATCTTTTCTTCCATCAAAAGTTGAACTTATCCTCCACTAAATCCATTATAGAAAGGCAGTAGTGATGTCACGTGAAACCTGTTTATTATTACTAGAGGCTAGAGTTGATAATGAGAGGGTCCGATGCGAACAGAGGGTCTACTCTAGACACAATACGTCAATCATCTTGTTATCGCCTCAGTGGTTTAACATTTTTCAAAATAAAAATAAAAAATAAAAATAAATTCCCGAACAAAATGATTAGACTTTGTTCTAAATTTCCATTATGAACGAAATTTTCAAATATTTTCCTTGACTTTAATTGATTTCAGAGGTTTTTAAGTACTCTTTCAGAGGGTTAGTTTATACTTTTGGAGTTAATGTATTTTCAGAGGTTTTTCGAACTTCTAGAAGTCCTAGATACTATTTCAAAGGATCCGTTCACACTTTTAGAGGTTTTTTTTCGTATTTCTATAAGTCTTAAGATATTCTTTCAGTGGATTAGTTTATACGTTTAGAGGTCATATATTTTAAGAGGTTTTTTTTTGTCACGAGTTTTGTAATAAATTTAATACATTCAAAATTTCCGTGAGAGACTTTCAATACTTTTTAGAATTTTTTCATACTTCTACAGGTTGTTTAAAATACTTTCAGAAGTCTTTTATTTATATTTTTAAAGATTTAAACACTCAGAGAGTTAAATATTTTTCAGAGTTTTTTTTTTATTTTAAAATCTGTAATANAAGCCAGTTAACTGTATTATATATTTGTACGCTCCAGGTACACATCGTATATCTTGATTGGTAAGTTATATAAATCGTAACTTAAAAGTCAGTTAACCTTTGTTCCAGGTGCTCAACATATATCTTTTGTGATAAGCTATGAAGTAAGGTACAGTACATAAATTGTGGCTCTGAAGTCAGTTAACCGTATGTTGTAAGTTCCAGGTATAAAGTACGCTATAAAGTTATAGAGGGGCAGCCCAAAAGTCATCTAACCCTGTTTTGTTTGACCTCTTCCGGGGTAGACACCAGATATCTTCAATATAAGGTCATATATAGGGTGGTCCAAAAATCAGTTAACGTTGCCTAGTTTTGTGCATTCCATTAATACATCATATCATATCTTTTACGGGAATAGAACTGGGTTACATACAGAGTGGCCCAAAAGTCAGTTAACTGTGTCTGTTTATGTTCCGTGTGAAACCGTGGATACGAATTAGAAAACGGGTTTCGAACAAGTGATTTACTAATAAAAAATTTTAAAATATTAGTCAAGCATTTGAATAAGGTAGCAGTTTAGCTTTTAAAATGGTTAACTGACTTTTGGGCCAAACTGTTTAGCGTTGTTAAATTCTAATTCATTAATATAAATACAGAAATATATAATCTTTTACACAGATATAAGATATTATCAGAAGAATTCTCATGAATATAAAAAATTATACTCTATAGGACCCGTTTTTTTAACGATGATGAAAGCATACAATGTGGTATCTTAATACTATAAATGGTACAAAATAAGGTTACCAGTTTACAAGATATACTCGATATTAAATTTTATGAAAGATATTGACTTAATCTCAGAAAATATCAAAAAAATTTATTACTTTTTCATATTAAAATATGCAAAAAGTCACGCGAGAACTTACCACGAACGTCAAAAACCCAGCAAAGAGTTGCGTAACTTTTCCGGCAAAAACATTTAAAATTACTTGCGGCGCCATCTGTTACTATATTTTATTTTTAAAAACATTTTTTATGTTATTAATTATTATAAAATGGCGAAAAGCTTAATTTTTAAGCTTAATAAGAAGTAAAATGTTTATTAAGTCCGACCCCACTCCAGATACAACACCCCCTCAACCTTTAACCACAAAAAATTTAACAGCATCAATTCCCTAATATGAAAACTTCCCTGCAAAATTTTCGACAAAAGGCACGAGAGTTATTAAACTTCAAATTGGGTGAACGAAATCTTACCCTCCCCCAATACACATACAACAAGCATCTCTACATACAGAAAAAAACTCCAAATTTTTTCACTACTGGACGTTTCAACGTCTCCTGAGTGAAAAAAATGTAAAAATTTGGAGAGGGGGTCATTTTCTGATCGATCGCCATACTTTCCTGTGTCATATGTAACAGCTAAGAAAGTAAAACTCATCAAGATTCCGTAAAGTCATAGTAATTTTAGAACTTCTAACGCGTATATTATATATAATAAATGATATAAAGTAACATTAAAAGCTTGTAAAACAGTTAAAATTATAATATTTTTAAAGGATAAGGAGAAATTAAGGCTGAGAGCAATCATTTACAGGAAACAATTGTGAAGTTATTTCCATTGACAATGCAGCACATAGCATTGGCGTCACAGAATTGACATAATTAATGTCCGTTAGGAAATGATACATTGTTTCCGGTTTTGGCAAAAGGTTTCCTCGATTTGCTTGACGTCAACTATTTGCTATGTAAATCTGTAAATGCATTCTTGTGAATTATGAGGAGGAAAATTAATTTCGGAGACACCTATAACAATGACCATAAATCACCCATTTAAACAGGCAAGAACTTGGAAATTTTTCAATGAATATTCATATTCCTGTATGTGTTTTATATGATTTATGATAAAGAATTATTAAAAGATATACATCAATGTAATAATTAATAAAAAAAAACCCTCACTATTGGTCATAGTGGAAAAATTGTATGAGGATCCAAGAAGCATCTCCACCCCTTAACTGTAACGGTGCAACCCACTATTAAGGTGTTGGATTGCCAGTTCGATACTTATAGGATAAACGGAAAAAACCACTGTTTCTAGTAGGATAAAGCGATAAAATGGAGATAAAAAAAACCTCTGTTTACAGAGAGATATAATCTTTGTCCTTTTGTCCTTCTTCACACTAATCAAATTTTTAAAATTTTCTCAAAGAATTATTATTATTAGAGTAAGAAAATTGCGTTTTTTTAATGGAAACACTCTGAAATTTTAGTGTTTTTTTCCAGTTTTTTAATGAGATTACAAAGGCTGGATCAGTGGGAAAAAAGACTTCAGTTTTAGTAGGACAATACCTCTGTTAATTTAGTAAAATTCCATTAGTTTAAATCAGATAACTGTGAAAAGATCCTAATTCTAGTGATAAAGATCTAGTTCCATTCGAATTTGAAAAAAGTTCTTTAATTCTACTTGTAAATAAACCTCTGTTCTAGAATAATACCTCTACTACTTGAGTGGAGAAAAAATTTATTTTGTTAGTAGTAAATAATGAAAATTATTATTTTATCTATAAAATAAACTTATTATTTTAGTGAAATTAAATTGCTGTTTCTAGTACGATAAATTCCTCCGTTTCTGTTAATTTTTTCTTTTTAGTAGAATAAATCCTGTTCCTAGTAGGACAAACCCCTATTTTCACTAAATAAAATATTCCTGCTTCTAATAAAATAAAACTTCTTAATTCTAGTATATAAAAAGGCGATTTTCAGATTAAAAATCTTAAAATCTAGATTAAAAGATTTTCTTTTAATCTAAAGTTATAATAAAAAAATTTAAGGAATCCTTCTCCGTTCTAATAAAAAACACTCGCCTTTTGTAGAATAAAAAATTTTCCCTATTTGTAGAGTAAAATAAAATTCTTTCTATGTTTTACAGCAATAATTCCGCAAGTTTCCTTATTTCTAGCTGTTTAAGATAAAGAATTTTCCCTCTTTCAGTAGCACAAAAATCAACGATTTTCCTTACTTCCAGTAACACAAAACTTCTCATCTTCGTATCCCTAGCAGACTAAACATCCCCAATTCTTCACATATGTAGAAAAAAAATCCACAATTTCTTCAAAGTCCACCATCTTCGTCTTTCCCAACGATCAATTCGCGACCATTTCCTATTGAAAAGAATCTACTTAAAACTACTCGAAACTCTTAATTAATCAAACGGCACCACTCCCAAACACTCGATATACCCATTAAACTCGTTTCTCTTTAAATATCTACACACACTTATACCACAATAAATTAAACAAACGACAGAATGATCTTCCCCTTTCAATTTTTTTCCATCTTCTTTCTCGCCATTGGAAGTGCTGGCTACATTTTTTGGTAATAAAAAAAATTAATATTTTAATTAGTAACCTTATTATTCTAATAGGACTGTTAAATCATTAATGCATTAAAGAGAAGATTAATAAAATATGAAACTCATTTTTCATTTAACCATTCGTTAAACATTAACATTAGTCACGTCAAATTTCGTATGACAATATTGATTTTAAATTTGTTACCACTGACTAAATAATGCTATATTTTACTACTCCCTCTTACTGTATAACTAATTACACTTATGTATGTACTGTGGGTTGCGTGTTATTTATATTAAATCCCTTAAAGCATTCCCAGATTTTTATGCATGAGGCTCCTCCCTGACGCATTCCACTTATTATACACAAAGAAAGTTAAAGCCTGTAGGGGTAAATTAAGTCGTTAGCTTGAGTTAAACGAGAAAATCTTCGGCTTATCCCGTGTTTTATTCGCCATTTAATCTAGAGTTTTCATTTTTAAAAATTAAAAACAAAAACTATTTTCCTATTTCTAGGATAAAACGAAATTCTTCCTATATCTTTACAGCATAAAACTCCATAATGTTTCCCATTTCTAACGGTATGAAGATCCCCAATTTTTCATATTTATAGTAGCATAGATTCTTAATTTTTCCTATTTCCAGCAGCCTAAAGATTTTCAATTCTCCTTATAACAAGCAGCATAAAAATGACCTCTTTTCCCTATTTACCGCTATATAAAAATCCACAATTTCCACTATTTCTAGCAGTATAAAGATCTTCAATTTTTTCTATTCTTAGCAAAATAAAGATCCCAATTATCCCTATTTTTAGCAGCAGAGAAAATTAATTTTTTCTTATTTCTAGAAGCGTAAAGATTCTCAATCTTCCCTGTAACTAGCAGCATAAAAATTAATTATTTTCCCTAAATTACACTTGTGTAAAACGTGTGTAATCAACTATTTTCCCTATTTCTTGCGCAGCATGTGCCTTCAAATTTTTCCCGTTGTAATATGAGAAAAACATAACATTTTTGTAGATTCTATGCTTCATCACCATATAAAAAACGAAGAATTGCGTTTATAAGTCTCTAAGTTAAATGCTTTATTATAAAACAAGCGCTAAATTTAATCAATTCGTTTTGATGCAAAAATGTCGAATTATCTTCCACATTTCAAGCGTTATCATAGCTAAAATTCCATTGATTTTGCTTTACTTTAATGCAAAAATGCTAACATTAACTTGTAAATTCTGTTTTATCGTAAAAATAAGCAATTTTGTTTTAAATTCTAATCTTTAGCATGAAAAGACATTGATTTGGATCTAAACCCCATGTTTTATTATAGGAAAAATCATACATGTTTTCATACTTTGATGCAAAAAACTTCGTAATTTTTCTAAATTTCATTCTTTACCATGGAAAAAAATCCATCAATTTTGCTCTAGATTATGTTCTTTAATGCAAAAGAAAATTAAATTAGCTTCTTAATTGTCATAATTTATCATAAAAATCATCAATTTTTGTCCTAGATTCCATGCTTTAATGCAGAAAAAGTCAAATTATCTCTTAAATGCCAACCTTTATCATAGACAAAAAGTACATCAATACTGTTCTAGATTCTATGCTTTAATGTAAAAGAACAAATTTAACGCTTTACTACAAAGAAAATCATTAATTATTCCCTACAATTTATGCTTTAACACGAAAAACTCATTAATTGTATCTAGATTCAATACTTTACTATGAAAACAATCATCAATTGTCATTTAGATCCTGTATTAAACAATTAAAAATTTCCATAAAAATAATTAATCAAAAGGTTTAAAAGATTGTAAACCCTAGTCTATACGCCATAAACTACATAAAAATCATCATTTTAATTTAAAATTTAAATAATTTCTTAAGTTTATCATTCATTTTCTAAGGGGGTTAGATGATCTACAACGTTGCCAATTTACAATTTTTCAATAAGTATAAACGTTCCTCCAGGTCTTAATAAGTTATTAATTCACGAAAATCTAATAAAGGACCTATCAATTAAAATTCCTTTTTCATTATTCTAGACATGTCAACCTTTTTTGAGCACTCCTGTGGCTCTAACATCATTATTCTGAATATAATAATAATGGCAACGTGGGGTGAATAATAATGGATACATTAATAGAACTTTAACTTACTACAAAAATATTGTTAACTATCTTGAAAAGAATATAAATAAATAAGTCATTCGATTTTTTATTTAAGAGTTTTATAGACTTTAATTATATTTTGTAAATTAATTCTTTATTTTTTATTTTAGAAAAATTTATAAGTATCGAATGGAGAAGGGGATTTAATGATGAGATGGAGAGAGATGCTGATGATATTAGTTATTGTATTTACTTCCAGCATCTTTTAGTGATAAAATTCTATTTTTAAAACTTATAGTTGAAAATTTAAAGATAAATATTCGTTTTTTGGTATGAACTGTTTATATTACAGTTGCTTTTTAAGAGTATTTTATTATCTAGTTGAGAAGGTGAGGAGAGGATCAATTGGAGAAGTGAAGCTAGATAATATCATTTGTTACTAATTTTTTTATTTAAGCGTAAAGAATTTAGATTAGAAATAATGTAAAGATATAAACTAAATATGTTTTAAAAATTAACATATTTTTATATAAATTTTTGAATTATTTCATCACAAAATTGAGAAGATGCAGAGAGGATCAATAAGAGAAGTAATGATAGATAATATATGTGTACAGTACATACACATATATTTTTACTAATTTTTCATTTAAAACAATTTTGAAGTAAAACTTAGACACGTTTTTGAAAAATTTGGCATATTTTAATGTAAATTTTCTCGAATATTTTATTAGCTACATGACAAGATGCGGAGAAGATCAATAGGAGAAGTGATGCTAGATATTATTACTTTTAAGAACTAATTTCTTTACTTTTTTAAAAAATTAGAT
Organism: Centruroides sculpturatus; assembly: GCF_000671375.1. Lineage (NCBI taxonomy): Eukaryota > Metazoa > Arthropoda > Arachnida > Scorpiones > Buthidae > Centruroides > Centruroides sculpturatus. The sequence goes on from NW_019384475.1 coordinate 207,880, forward strand.
TAAAAATTATGTAAAGATAAAAAAATTAAGTTTTTGGAAAATTCATTATACTTTTGTATAAATTTTTTAAACTATTTTATTATCTAGCAGAGAAGATGCCGAGAGGATCAATAGAAAAAGTGTTGTTGCTTATATATGATTTTTTAAAATATCTGTCTTTAAATCTGAAATTTAGTAAAGAATGATTTAAAAATATAAATTAAATGTAAGTTTTAAAAAATTACTTTATTTTAATATAAAATTTTTAAAAAATTTCCACAAAATTAAAAAAAAAACCTCTATCTCCTGATTGTAAACAGTGGATTTTTTATTACGTTGTATACAATTTCTCATCAGAAATAAGAGACTATAAAATATTAAATAAAAAACATAATAATTAGTTAAAATTATATAATTTTAATAACTTCTATAATTAATTTTATTTTTTTTATTTTAAAAAACGGTATTCTATAATGTAATTGAATAAGCAAGCTTTTGGGGAATAAACAGAGGATGTTTCAATAGAATAAAAAGTTTTTAGCCATTAAAAGACAAAATTTACTACTAAATACTACTAAAGTTCTCACAAAATATCTTTTTTATCTCACTAGTAGGCCTATATTAATTTAGTATCAAATAATTTTTATAGTTAATTTACAAAATTAATAGAAGAAATAATAATAAAACAAATATTTTAAAATTGTTTAACATAATGAATATGATTTTAGAAATTTACCTCTAAAAACTACTAAGAGCTTTACTAAAGATCTTGTTTATCCCACTAGAACTTTACCATTGTATCGGGTGATTTTACGGTTAATTTACAAAATTAACAGGGATAAAAATGATGTCAAACTCCACTATTTTTATTTCTAGATTACAAAAAAACCCTCTAAGGAGTTAGAAACTGGAAGAGAAAAGGGAAAAAAAGAATAAAAAATTCATTTATCACCAGCTTGGTACCATAACGAATTTTTACTATAAACGAGAATATCGGGCACATAAATCAATGGGCAATGTGCTAGTGCACAATCAAAAAAACCAGAGGGCAATCGATAAAAGTTGGTTTAAGAATTGATTTATTGAAGAAGCGTGAATTTGTCCGCTCCGTTTTATCTTTTCTTCCATCAAAAGTTGAACTTATCCTCCACTAAATCCATTATAGAAAGGCAGTAGTGATGTCACGTGAAACCTGTTTATTATTACTAGAGGCTAGAGTTGATAATGAGAGGGTCCGATGCGAACAGAGGGTCTACTCTAGACACAATACGTCAATCATCTTGTTATCGCCTCAGTGGTTTAACATTTTTCAAAATAAAAATAAAAAATAAAAATAAATTCCCGAACAAAATGATTAGACTTTGTTCTAAATTTCCATTATGAACGAAATTTTCAAATATTTTCCTTGACTTTAATTGATTTCAGAGGTTTTTAAGTACTCTTTCAGAGGGTTAGTTTATACTTTTGGAGTTAATGTATTTTCAGAGGTTTTTCGAACTTCTAGAAGTCCTAGATACTATTTCAAAGGATCCGTTCACACTTTTAGAGGTTTTTTTTCGTATTTCTATAAGTCTTAAGATATTCTTTCAGTGGATTAGTTTATACGTTTAGAGGTCATATATTTTAAGAGGTTTTTTTTTGTCACGAGTTTTGTAATAAATTTAATACATTCAAAATTTCCGTGAGAGACTTTCAATACTTTTTAGAATTTTTTCATACTTCTACAGGTTGTTTAAAATACTTTCAGAAGTCTTTTATTTATATTTTTAAAGATTTAAACACTCAGAGAGTTAAATATTTTTCAGAGTTTTTTTTTTATTTTAAAATCTGTAATACTTTAAGAGGCTTTTCGATAATGTTAGAGGTTTTTAATACTTTTACAGGTACTTCGATATTTTCAGAGGTTTTTTTACTAATGTTATGATAAGTGAGCGAAACTGAAATGTTAAGAAAGTTAATTTAAAATGTATGAAATTTAAATTTTGTGAAGTAATTTTCTTTTATTAAGTTTTGTTTTTATTTAATTTTTAAATATTTAAACCTTTTTACTATAAGCAGAGGATTTGTTTCAAAACGTAGTATAACTTTATAAGTGAGATATATAAAATTAATTGGCATAATAATCAGTGAAATGGGATAATTTTACATACAAGATGAATAAATTATCGTCACTGTAGACAGAGGATTAAGTATAAAACAGTGAATACTTGTATAAGAAGCGTGCATAAATGAATACTATTGTAAACAGAGGAGTTACTATAAAACAGAAGATAGTTGTGCAAAAATATAGAATTTTTCTGACCATAAACAAAAGATTTACATACCAATAAAGACAAGAAATATTAGAAATCAAGATTTACTATTACACAACAAATAAAAATATCGGAACCCAGCAAGACTCCATCATTACTCTTCAGCATCCGAGGAATGATGCTGCAAGTTTAATATGATACTTATCAAAATATTAAGTAAGTTTTATGAGAGTTTAACCACTCCCTACAATTTGTGAGAGCCTGAAGCAGTATAAAACCTTATTGGTATGGAAAATAATGAAGTTGTCACGATGCAATGGTTAAATACCCCGAATCCATTACTAATACTCGCTTATCTTAAATTGTATCTAGTAGAGGAGATCGTTTTTTCTCCTCTTCGACTTTGCTGAGAACCATTATGTAATTCTTAAGGTTTCGTAAGGTTTCAGGCGGTTATGGCTGTAGTAAAGAAGATCCAATTGCTTATAAATGGACGTTTATAGACGTTAACGTGGTCTGCAGACATTAATTCTCTGAATTTGTTGGAAGAGTGAGTGTACGTTCTACTTGTAAAAAAATGTAGGGGTAATCAAACTTACTCTATCCACATTAATTTGCTGATATTTTAGAAGAGTAAGCCTTTGCAACTAGTAAAAGATGTGGTGTAATCAATCCTAACTCTTCAGCCATTAACTTTGTGGATTTGTTGGTTTACAGGATGGTTTGTTGAAGATTAAATGCTCGTAGATGGTAAGAGATACAAGTATTAAAGGTATTCTTTAATTTGTAAGCTTTAATTTATCTGCAGGATCATATAAATGAGTAAATTTTGTGTATTTTTCACTGGTTTATATAAAAATTTTATCGTTATTCAGCTTAGTTCGTACATATATATACAAGATTCTCTTGACGATATTACAATTATTTTTTCGTTTTTCTAGTTGAAATTACGTTTTCTGAAGATGAAATGCTATAAACTGGGAATAAAATGTAAGATTTCAGCTCTATAAATTAATTTCAACGCTTAATTATAATGATTTAAAGCTCGAAAAGGTTGAGTTTAGCATCTAGATTGGATTATCTCAATTATTTTAATTAGAACTTTTTTAAATTTCCCAGTCAAAAGTATAATTTTTGAATTATTTTACCAGTTTTTTAACCACATATTTGCTAAAAAATACGGAATTTTTTAAAATTGTTCATCACTAAAATATATTTTCACGGCCTTACCAACACTCTACAATTGTTCATCCTTTATACAAAACAATCAATTTGTAATGTAGTAAAATGACATACTTTATAGATAAGATACCGAATAATCATTTGTAAGTATACCTTTCCTGTTTAAACTGTGCTTGACATACTAAAATCATGTTTGGAGCGTATATCCCAAAGGATATTAAAACTAGTGCCAAGTTATATTTACCGAGTTGTATGGCCATTGGAGTTAATATAACAACTCGGATTCATATTGTAAACGTCAATAATGTATGTACTTGTAGATCCTGTGACTATACACTTATCGATCGTTGAAGAGAAGTTTACGAAGGCACTCGACTTGTGGACAAACTGGAAATTCACCGCCAAGAATTCATCGCATATACACTGTAAACGTCTTATTCCACGGCCGATCGAACATACTTCTTTCGTGACTTCATTCATGCGTGATGTGACAGCCATAGCACGTACATACTTCCATTTTTTTTTTTTTTTTGTTTCCTTCTCCCTTATATCCCTACCTACTTTTTGTAGCACTGCAATGACATACAATTATACTTACCAGATGTCTTTTAAAGACAATCGCTTGGAAATTATAGGAAACAAGACCTATACTGTAGCCTAAATTTCACGTTTGACCTCTTTACGACCTCCTTTAAAGGTTGTGGTGTGTTAATTTATTTTATTTTTTATTTTTTCCTCCCCTTTAAGCAGGAAAACTTGGCTCCTGTTGATATAAGCAATGGCACCATATATAACGTTGATAATTATATATACCAGAGCACATCTGTAAGGTGATCGATTAGAAAATTTAAAGAAAGAAGGTCTGTCCCGTATGTCTAACTTCAAACATTCGTTGTGAGGTATAAAATTACGTGTTTTTTTCAGACTTTTCTCAGGTGTGAATGCACCTGCACTTAATAAAAACTACCCTTTTCTTCCATTCTTATACACACAACTCTATAATTACGCTACAAGATTCGAGCATTCGGTTGGAAATTATAAGAAAGGAAACGTTTCTTATAGCTTCTAAACACTTTATGACCTACTCGAGGGTAGTGCTGATTACCCTTTTTTTTCTCATTCTGCCTCTGCTGATGTAATCAATAAACTCGCGTATGAATTTAGGATACCTTCGAATAATCACATGTTTTCTTAGGAAGAAAATAATTTGAATGCACCTGCTTTTTCTTAAATCTACCTTAGAAATAGGTCCTTTCAAATTTGACACTTCTTTGAACTTGATAGAATCAACGTATCTTCTAGAATTAGGAGGAATGTGTACATCTGATTGAATTCCTCTAGTCATTCAATTCCTTATTGGCGAATTCCTTCAAAGAACGTAAACGAAATTAAGGAATAAGTCATGTTTTATTCACGTCACACTTCAAAAGACTTTTTGAATTATAGTCTACCCCAATCTTTATTTACTAAACCTTTCATATATTATGAAATTCATAAACATCCGTACTTACCATCTACTTGAAAATTTCTTCCTCATTTATAATAAAATTAATTTAGTTAAGTTCATTAAATTCTCATTCTTTAAAAATGATCCTCCTCCTGCGAATATCTTTATCTCATCCTCCTTTATACATATATATATACAGATGGATAAAAATTGTCTTACATAATTCATTATTCATATATATCAAGTAGTGGGGATGGCAATTGAAGAAGTTCTAAATTACTCCATCCATAATTCATTTGTCATTTGTGGACTCTACAAAATGGATTTTTATACATTAATTTTGATAGCAAATAGGAATTTTTCTGGTTGTTTATGTATAATTTGTCTAGTGTATGTGTCGGTGGTAAGTATGAATCATTGGTATATACGTAGAGTATACATTTCGACTCGTGTCATTGCTTTGAAGAAGGGGCACAAAAGTGTAGCTGAGGTGATCATCGCTGCCTCACTTACATCAATTTTTTCCAAGATTTTAAGTGTTCCATCCTTAATTTTCCTTTTCCATTATTATCATTATAATATTTCAACCTTTTATTATCTTGTATTTATCTACTAATACATGTATCCTGAGATCATATTAACTTGTTTGTCTTCTAATTCCAATTAAGCATGTAGAATATCTCGAATTTCTGCAATTATATTGCAATTATCTAGTGATCCTGCGGTCCTACCTTATCAACTAATCCTTGGCATCTAATAATTATATTTTGATTCTATGATACTGCCATTCTCTTGGAGTAATCCACCTTACAATAAAGTAATCTAAAAGTATGAAGTTTTTTTGTATTCCTTCATAAAATTATCCAACTTTCCATATTTATAAGGATCTCATTCTCCGAGGAAAAACTGGATAACATTTCCAATTTCTCAACGGGGGGTTCGCGATCTCTAACTTGATTAGTTATAGTTATAGAAGATGTAGAGAACCTCGAGTTAAACGCTTGGAGAAATGTTACTTTAGAATATCTGTAGGGTACTTCAAAGAGTAAATTTTTATCAGAATCAATTCAATAAAATGGGAACCGAGTGTAACCTGTAGCTAGCTACAACAAGTGTAAATTTATAGAATAAGAAACGACGAAAGAAAGTTTTAGAGTAAGAGACGAAGGAGAAAGGAAGAGGGAAGAGAATTGTAACAATTGAGTAAGTCGGAGAGATTATTAAATTTTTCTCAAAAAAAAAAAAAAAGTCGGAAAAATAGACTTTAAACCCATCTCAATGGTAGTAGGTATCAATCCATCTTTTTTTAAGAATTTAAAGCCCAAAGACTATAGTAGCAAAGAGGAAAGTTCGATGGTTCTCTTCTCTACTCCTGACAATCTCTGGACATGCATCAGCCTATCTGGCATTCACAGACAGGAGCTTTTACTGACTTTCCATTTGTGGTTCTGTATCCTACGCCAAGTAATCTGGATGGGACAGGCGTCCATAGTAATCTGTCATAAAAATTCGACAGCATGGTCAATTTTTCGTTCCGATGGATCTTGAGAGAATCAGACGTTCCATTTCAAATCGACAACTCCACTACAGAATACAAAAGTTTTTAAATTCGTTCAGAAATCCTCTTTAGGGCAAACAGGAGAAATAGGGGGAAGGAGGAGGACGGGGGAGAGGAAATGCGATTTGTGACGTCTATCTAACGAGTATATCAAGTGAGAAAGCTTTGGTGAGAAAAATGCTTGCGCGTCCATCAATCGAGTGCCTCAACTTCTGGAAATAAATCTCGAGCGTGCAACTGGAAAAGGAAATTTACTTCCGGTTTTTTTTATTTTTATTTTATTTTATTTTATTTATATGTGTTTACTTCGCTAGACAATATACTATAAGCTGATAGACGAAATTTCTGGGTGAAGAGCATCACTCATCTCAAATTGTTTTCGTCTTCAGAAGTTCTTCGTTTTTACAAATTTTCCCCCAATTTTCTCGAAAAAATCGGTAAGTTTATAACACGATTTTGCATAAATTGAAAAATTTACTGATAAGCTTATCGATTTACAGGTTTGTGTGCTACTTCTCGGCTATTTTGTAATGTAATTTGCTTCGTACTGCCGTTACTTCTGAAGAGTTTCGTATAGTAATTGCTCCTATAGAAGCATAATTTTTTCTTAGTAATTTGATAGTAGCATGCAGTGCATAAGTGTGAAGCAGTAAGAAATTCCAATTTTGTTATAACAATTGTTCCTGTAGGACGAATTCTTTCTCAAAGCACTTTTTCCTATAGAAGTATATCATCTAGGAGCGTAATTTCCTGTAGAGAGCAATTTCCAATCGATACAGCAATCGTTTCATTACCTACAAACCACGATATTGTTGAAGAATTGTTTCTATAGAAGCATAATTCTCTGTTGACAATAGTGTGTATATACATTATTTTACTTTCAAACCACGTATATTTTTATGTGTTTAGCTGGAAGATTTGTAAAAATTTTTGCGGATGGACATGCGGACAGGTGATACTTTCGACTCTAAAATCTGACAGTGATATTTTTTTAATGCTTAATTTATAATCATGGAAGGAATCCATAAAAGAAGAGGTAATCTTGAACAAAGTGTGCAGGTGGTTTTCACGGTTATTACCTTCCTGAATCAGTATTATTCTAGTATTTTTAAGCTGTAGGCATGTCGTTAAAGCCATAAAAATCCTAACAGGTCATAACTGTTGAACACCGAGAAAAGAATTTGCTCCGCCTAACAACGGTTCAGGAATTATAGCATAATTATAATTCCATTCGCAGCAATCAGTGGGTCATCTACACTCCGTTACGGGCGTAATTGTTACAAAAATTACAAAGTTTTCACAAAAATACAAGTAGAAAATCTTCATTTTCGAGATTCCTTCAACTCTTTTCAGCTGTTAAAATCCTATTTCCTTTATTGTTTAATCAATGATATAATTCATAAGAGATCAATAATCGTTAATAATCATTAAACGTACTTGATTAGCATAATTTAAAATTAATTTCCCATCGTTTCCTCTTCAGTTTCTCAACCTGTAGTTCGCAAACTACCGGTTGATAAGTGTTAAACTTGGCTGAAATGAATCCATTAATGCTATATATGGACTAAAATCAATGTTATCGCTGCTGTTGTGCACTAAAATCACTTCTTATCATTATTTAATCTGTTATAGAATAATTTTCTATAATTCTCAATAATAATATATTGTTAATTTTCATCATCATGCTTTAAAATCATTAAGTATGTATGTCCAAAGACCATTTTCCATCACTGCCATTGTAATGTAACAACCTTTTCCATCATTACTAGTAATAAGAGGAGGTAAGTTTATTGTTACAATCATCTGTTATGGTAGAAAATTAATTCTTATCACTGCCTAATTTAGTAGGCAATGAGAGGGATGGTTTATAATCAATTTCTATCCCTATTTAGTATAATCTAAGATCATTTTCCATTATTGCCCATTGTGAAACATTAACTTTAGCTACTTTACTCGATAGTATGATCTAAAACCGATTGTTACATGAGCATTTTACACTAATTTCCTAACGTGAAGTTGATGAAACACAATTAAAATCAATGTAATTTATTGTATATAAACAAGTCGGAGTCATGAAATTAAAATAATATAAATTTCATTCCTTAAACGTAGTCAGAAATTTTTTAAAGTGATAAGGTCAAACATCAATGAATTCTAGCGCTTGTTAAGTATCGAAATTAATTATGGTAATTGTCTGACACCTCAGACTCTAAAGATTATAAGCAATTATATGAAATTTTTAGGAAATGGTAAGAAGTAATAGGAAATATTTTTCAATTTAGTAAGGTATTATATAAAATTTTTCAATATGGTGAGCAATAGTATGAAATTTTTGGAAGACAGAAGCAAAATTATAAAATCTTTAAAAATAATAAGCAATAATATNTTCATTGTAAAGTAATGTATCCTTCTCTCCAGCATCCTCACGTGAAACGTTAATTGTTATTTTATTATAATTAATAATAACGTAAGAGTTCAAGCGCACTTGATAAATATTAAATTAAGGTAATTTAGTTATTTTCAATTTGTATATGTGAAAATTAATAAAGTTAAGATGATAAATTTGAATTTGTATAATCAAATTCATAATAAATCACGACATTAATTCGATAGTATACATTGTAAATAAATAAATCTTGCTCTCAATCAAGATTTTGAGGGGTTGAGCGCCTGAAAATCTTAAAAAAAATTACTTTCAATCGATTCAGAAGGATTAAAATAATGAAAATTGAAAATATGGGCAAGGATTTCAGAATTTTGAATAAAGAAATTAAAGATTCTTAACCATTAAGTGAAGAATTTCCTCATGTAAGTGGTTAAGAATCCTTAATTAATACACTTATTAACCATTCCATTTCTTTGCAGACATTATGAATTTTTAACCATGGATCACTGATGAAGAGATAGAGATCCCAAACTATTGGATATGGTGAGGAACTTTCAACTGTTGGATAATTGATGAGTAAGATATAGGATTTCTAACTAGTGAGGAAATTTAAATGTTCTTGATCATCGATTTCAGTTGAGGACGAGAACAATATTTTTAACCATAAATGAGGAATTAGCCTCCCAACTATCGAAGTGAGTGGTTTGGGTAAAATTTGGTTGAGCAGGTTGAGGGAATTATAACAATTCTTGATAACTTTACTCAATTTTTGACTGAAAAATTTAAGGATTTTCACGTTAAATCATGGACGAGGAAGATAAAAAATTTTCACATTTGGGCGAGGAAATTAAGACAATTTCAATCAATTGCTTCTTAACCATTTGGATCATGAATAGGGAGGGCGCTCTAAGTATTAAATTTGAGGTGAGGAAATCAGAAGATTTCGTAATCAGTCGATTTCGAATGAGGTCCATTAAGAATTTCTAATTATTCGCTGAGGAACGGAGAGAATAATAAACACGAATTCCTCACGTATATTATGATTAAAAATTTACAAGACGTGGATTTTATTTGATAAACTTAAAAAAATTCTCGAGCCATGTTGATTCCCTTGGCATGTTGTAGTGTCGAAAGTACTCCCAGTGGCAGTCGACATCTGGTGTCACGTCTTAAATCTTCCAGTTTGACGCTAATTCCCGAGCCTTGAGACACCCGGGGTGAAGAATTAAGACATAGAGTTCCCAAGCGATTCACCAAGTCTAGGATCGAATCTACTCCCTTATCGGAAAAGATATCTGAGGACCAAAAAAAGGGGATTTCCATCCCCTTTTACTTCTCTTTATTTATCGAGACGGTATGAAATACACCTAAAGATTTTTATCTTTGTTACCACGTTACACGCTCTCCATAGAACGACGACCCTAAGGCCATGAATTTCTTTACCCCCTTTTTCCCCCTTTACTCTATTTTCCGATGGGCTACTTCCTTATTAATTTCTTCTTCTTCTTATCAGCAGTTATAAAAATTTGTTAAAGTTTCCAATGAAAAAAAGAGGAAATCTCTTTATATAATCGGATTTAGCTTTAAAAAATATTCTAGAATTTTGGAAGATTTCCTTGAAAATCCCTACTTTGATCCCTATTTCTGATATCAAGGATGCTTGGCTTTATAATTGGTTATATCGTCGACACTTTACTGGAATATTTTATCGCTGTTTATCCTATCGAACTCTGGTTTATGTCTTTCTAAAGAGGTGTACAGTAGAATCTGTCTAAAACGGACTTGAATATAACGGAAACCTGCGTAAACGGGAAGAACTCTTCGAAACGGAGCGAATTCTAGTTTACACGGGTTCTACTGTACAGTACATCATTGTTCACTAGTTTTTTAGCGTACAATGTTTTATATCATTACGTATCTTTTGTACTCTGAAGATACCTAAAGGATACGAAGGATATATGATATATGGTGAATATGGTTAACTGACTTTTGGGCCAGTGCATGATCCAAAAGCTAGTTAACTGTATTATATATTTGTACGCTCCAGGTACACATCGTATATCTTGATTGGTAAGTTATATAAATCGTAACTTAAAAGTCAGTTAACCTTTGTTCCAGGTGCTCAACATATATCTTTTGTGATAAGCTATGAAGTAAGGTACAGTACATAAATTGTGGCTCTGAAGTCAGTTAACCGTATGTTGTAAGTTCCAGGTATAAAGTACGCTATAAAGTTATAGAGGGGCAGCCCAAAAGTCATCTAACCCTGTTTTGTTTGACCTCTTCCGGGGTAGACACCAGATATCTTCAATATAAGGTCATATATAGGGTGGTCCAAAAATCAGTTAACGTTGCCTAGTTTTGTGCATTCCATTAATACATCATATCATATCTTTTACGGGAATAGAACTGGGTTACATACAGAGTGGCCCAAAAGTCAGTTAACTGTGTCTGTTTATGTTCCGTGTGAAACCGTGGATACGAATTAGAAAACGGGTTTCGAACAAGTGATTTACTAATAAAAAATTTTAAAATATTAGTCAAGCATTTGAATAAGGTAGCAGTTTAGCTTTTAAAATGGTTAACTGACTTTTGGGCCAAACTGTTTAGCGTTGTTAAATTCTAATTCATTAATATAAATACAGAAATATATAATCTTCTACACAGATATAAGATATTATCAGAAGAATTCTCATGAATATAAAAAATTATACTCTATAGGACCCGTTTTTTTAACGATGATGAAAACATACAATGTGGTATCTTAATACTATAAATGGTACAAAATAAGGTTACCAGTTTACAAGATATATTCGATATTAAATTTTATGAAAGATATTGACTTAATCTCAGAAAATATCAAAAAAATTTATTACTTTTTCATATTAAAATATGCAAAAAGTCACGCGAGAACTTACCACGAACGTCAAAAACCCAGCAAAGAGTTGCGTAATTTTCCCGGCAAAAACATTTAAAATTGCTTGCGGCGCCATCTGTTACTATATTTTATTTTTAAAAACATTTTTTATGTTATTAATTATTATAAAATGGCGAAAAGCTTAATTTTTAAGCTTAATAAGAAGTAAAATGTTTATTATGTCCGACCCCACTCCAGATACAACACCCCCTCAACCTTTAACCACAAAAAATTTAACAGCATCAATTCCCTAATATGAAAACTTCCCTGCAAAATTTTCGACAAAAGGCACGAGAGTTATTAAACTTCAAATTGGGTGAACGAAATCTTACCCTCCCCCAATACACATACAACAAGCATCTCTACATACAGAAAAAAACTCCAAATTTTTTCACTACTGGACGTTTCAACGTCTCCTGAGTGAAAAAAATGTAAAAATTTGGAGAGGGGGTCATTTTCTGATCGATCGCCATACTTTCCTGTGTCATATGTAACAGCTAAGAAAGTAAAACTCATCAAGATTCCGTAAAGTCATAGTAATTTTAGAACTTCTAACGCGTATATTATATATAATAAATGATATAAAGTAACATTAAAAGCTTGTAAAACAGTTAAAATTATAATATTTTTAAAGGATAAGGAGAAATTAAGGCTGAGAGCAATCATTTACAGGAAACAATTGTGAAGTTATTTCCATTGACAATGCAGCACATAGCATTGGCGTCACAGAATTGACATAATTAATGTCCGTTAGGAAATGATACATTGTTTCCGGTTTTGGCAAAAGGTTTCCTCGATTTGCTTGACGTCAACTATTTGCTATGTAAATCTGTAAATGCATTCTTGTGAATTATGAGGAGGAAAATTAATTTCGGAGACACCTATAACAATGACCATAAATCACCCATTTAAACAGGCAAGAACTTGGAAATTTTTCAATGAATATTCATATTCCTGTATGTGTTTTATATGATTTATGATAAAGAATTATTAAAAGATATACATCAATATAATAATTAATAAAAAAAACCCTCACTATTGGTCATAGTGGAAAAATTGTATGAGGATCCAAGAAGCATCTCCACCCCTTAACTGTAACGGTGCAACCCACTATTAAGGTGTTGGATTGCCAGTTCGATACTTATAGGATAAACGGAAAAAACCACTGTTTCTAGTAGGATAAAGCGATAAAATGGAGATAAAAAAAACCTCTGTTTACAGAGAGATATAATCTTTGTCCTTTTGTCCTTCTTCACACTAATCAAATTTTTAAAATTTTCTCAAAGAATTATTATTATTAGAGTAAGAAAATTGCGTTTTTTTAATGGAAACACTCTGAAATTTTAGTGTTTTTTTCCAGTTTTTTAATGAGATTACAAAGGCTGGATCAGTGGGAAAAAAGACTTCAGTTTTAGTAGGACAATACCTCTGTTAATTTAGTAAAATTCCATTAGTTTAAATCAGATAACTGTGAAAAGATCCTAATTCTAGTGATAAAGATCTAGTTCCATTCGAATTTGAAAAAAGTTCTTTAATTCTACTTGTAAATAAACCTCTGTTCTAGAATAATACCTCTACTACTTGAGTGGAGAAAAAATTTATTTTGTTAGTAGTAAATAATGAAAATTATTATTTTATCTATAAAATAAACTTATTATTTTAGTGAAATTAAATTGCTGTTTCTAGTACGATAAATTCCTCCGTTTCTGTTAATTTTTTCTTTTTAGTAGAATAAATCCTGTTCCTAGTAGGACAAACCCCTATTTTCACTAAATAAAATATTCCTGCTTCTAATAAAATAAAACTTCTTAATTCTAGTATATAAAAAGGCGATTTTCAGATTAAAAATCTTAAAATCTAGATTAAAAGATTTTCTTTTAATCTAAAGTTATAATAAAAAAATTTAAGGAATCCTTCTCCGTTCTAATAAAAAACACTCGCCTTTTGTAGAATAAAAAATTTTCCCTATTTGTAGAGTAAAATAAAATTCTTTCTATGTTTTACAGCAATAATTCCGCAAGTTTCCTTATTTCTAGCTGTTTAAGATAAAGAATTTTCCCTCTTTCAGTAGCACAAAAATCAACGATTTTCCTTACTTCCAGTAACACAAAACTTCTCATCTTCGTATCCCTAGCAGACTAAACATCCCCAATTCTTCACATATGTAGAAAAAAAATCCACAATTTCTTCAAAGTCCACCATCTTCGTCTTTCCCAACGATCAATTCGCGACCATTTCCTATTGAAAAGAATCTACTTAAAACTACTCGAAACTCTTAATTAATCAAACGGCACCACTCCCAAACACTCGATATACCCATTAAACTCGTTTCTCTTTAAATATCTACACACACTTATACCACAATAAATTAAACAAACGACAGAATGATCTTCCCCTTTCAATTTTTTTCCATCTTCTTTCTCGCCATTGGAAGTGCTGGCTACATTTTTTGGTAATAAAAAAAATTAATATTTTAATTAGTAACCTTATTATTCTAATAGGACTGTTAAATCATTAATGCATTAAAGAGAAGATTAATAAAATATGAAACTCATTTTTCATTTAACCATTCGTTAAACATTAACATTAGTCACGTCAAATTTCGTATGACAATATTGATTTTAAATTTGTTACCACTGACTAAATAATGCTATATTTTACTACTCCCTCTTACTGTATAACTAATTACACTTATGTATGTACTGTGGGTTGCGTGTTATTTATATTAAATCCCTTAAAGCATTCCCAGATTTTTATGCATGAGGCTCCTCCCTGACGCATTCCACTTATTATACACAAAGAAAGTTAAAGCCTGTAGGGGTAAATTAAGTCGTTAGCTTGAGTTAAACGAGAAAATCTTCGGCTTATCCCGTGTTTTATTCGCCATTTAATCTAGAGTTTTCATTTTTAAAAATTAAAAACAAAAACTATTTTCCTATTTCTAGGATAAAACGAAATTCTTCCTATATCTTTACAGCATAAAACTCCATAATGTTTCCCATTTCTAACGGTATGAAGATCCCCAATTTTTCATATTTATAGTAGCATAGATTCTTAATTTTTCCTATTTCCAGCAGCCTAAAGATTTTCAATTCTCCTTATAACAAGCAGCATAAAAATGACCTCTTTTCCCTATTTACCGCTATATAAAAATCCACAATTTCCACTATTTCTAGCAGTATAAAGATCTTCAATTTTTTCTATTCTTAGCAAAATAAAGATCCCAATTATCCCTATTTTTAGCAGCAGAGAAAATTAATTTTTTCTTATTTCTAGAAGCGTAAAGATTCTCAATCTTCCCTGTAACTAGCAGCATAAAAATTAATTATTTTCCCTAAATTACACTTGTGTAAAACGTGTGTAATCAACTATTTTCCCTATTTCTTGCGCAGCATGTGCCTTCAAATTTTTCCCGTTGTAATATGAGAAAAACATAACATTTTTGTAGATTCTATGCTTCATCACCATATAAAAAACGAAGAATTGCGTTTATAAGTCTCTAAGTTAAATGCTTTATTATAAAACAAGCGCTAAATTTAATCAATTCGTTTTGATGCAAAAATGTCGAATTATCTTCCACATTTCAAGCGTTATCATAGCTAAAATTCCATTGATTTTGCTTTACTTTAATGCAAAAATGCTAACATTAACTTGTAAATTCTGTTTTATCGTAAAAATAAGCAATTTTGTTTTAAATTCTAATCTTTAGCATGAAAAGACATTGATTTGGATCTAAACCCCATGTTTTATTATAGGAAAAATCATACATGTTTTCATACTTTGATGCAAAAAACTTCGTAATTTTTCTAAATTTCATTCTTTACCATGGAAAAAAATCCATCAATTTTGCTCTAGATTATGTTCTTTAATGCAAAAGAAAATTAAATTAGCTTCTTAATTGTCATAATTTATCATAAAAATCATCAATTTTTGTCCTAGATTCCATGCTTTAATGCAGAAAAAGTCAAATTATCTCTTAAATGCCAACCTTTATCATAGACAAAAAGTACATCAATACTGTTCTAGATTCTATGCTTTAATGTAAAAGAACAAATTTAACGCTTTACTACAAAGAAAATCATTAATTATTCCCTACAATTTATGCTTTAACACGAAAAACTCATTAATTGTATCTAGATTCAATACTTTACTATGAAAACAATCATCAATTGTCATTTAGATCCTGTATTAAACAATTAAAAATTTCCATAAAAATAATTAATCAAAAGGTTTAAAAGATTGTAAACCCTAGTCTATACGCCATAAACTACATAAAAATCATCATTTTAATTTAAAATTTAAATAATTTCTTAAGTTTATCATTCATTTTCTAAGGGGGTTAGATGATCTACAACGTTGCCAATTTACAATTTTTCAATAAGTATAAACGTTCCTCCAGGTCTTAATAAGTTATTAATTCACGAAAATCTAATAAAGGACCTATCAATTAAAATTCCTTTTTCATTATTCTAGACATGTCAACCTTTTTTGAGCACTCCTGTGGCTCTAACATCATTATTCTGAATATAATAATAATGGCAACGTGGGGTGAATAATAATGGATACATTAATAGAACTTTAACTTACTACAAAAATATTGTTAACTATCTTGAAAAGAATATAAATAAATAAGTCATTCGATTTTTTATTTAAGAGTTTTATAGACTTTAATTATATTTTGTAAATTAATTCTTTATTTTTTATTTTAGCAAAATTTATAAGTATCGAATGGAGAAGGGGATTTAATGATGAGATGGAGAGAGATGCTGATGATATTAGTTATTGTATTTACTTCCAGCATCTTTTAGTGATAAAATTCTATTTTTAAAACTTATAGTTGAAAATTTAAAGATAAATATTCGTTTTTTGGTATGAACTGTTTATATTACAGTTGCTTTTTAAGAGTATTTTATTATCTAGTTGAGAAGGTGAGGAGAGGATCAATTGGAGAAGTGAAGCTAGATAATATCATTTGTTACTAATTTTTTTATTTAAGCGTAAAGAATTTAGATTAGAAATAATGTAAAGATANTCTACTTCCAACCATCCCCAAGGGAACGAAAATGATACACACAGAACGTGGGAGGTGATTTCGGTGCTGTTTACGTGACGCCCACCCAGACACTGACATGTGTCACGTGCCAATTGAATGTCATTTGCAGTCAGTTCCCGCGTAAAAGTTACTGAAAATGAGAAGTCACGAAAATATCTTCTTGTTTCTTAGTTGTTTTATAGATTGTCTCATTGAGAAAGGAGGTTGATGTTAGAAAAAAATCAAAGACTGTAGTAGGGGGGTGTGAAAGCATACAAATTGCTATAGAAGAGTTTGGAAAATTTTAATCCTCTAAAGTTATCGTAGCAATCAGTGGAATAGGATCATTTTCTGTATAAAAAATGGTTAAAGAAATTGGCTTAAACGTGTCATAATCTGAGGTGAAGGTTAACAAAAGAAAAACGTAGTATTAAGGTCTATAATCCTTACTAAGAAGAACGTTGTCGACGGGAGATCGACTCAGTACTGTAAATCATTCGTGCTGTATTGTATATCCCTCTGAGACTTCTCGGGAATCTACTACTCACTTGACTTGAAATAAATACGGTTCCGTTATCACCATTTAGTCTCCTTCTATCTTTCAACAGTGTGACGCAAAGAAATGGATGGTCTTCGATTACAAAAACAAACAACCCCCCAAATAACAATATCTCCGGCGATATACTATCGAAAAATATATCATACAAGCTCAAAATTCCTCTATAAATACAACAATTGCGGAATTTTATAAGCGAAAGTTACGTACAAGGTGGAAGCACACAAAAGTAAAAGTTCCAACTCTAAAAGTTGGGCTTCTCTGCCTGACTACATTCCTCCATTCCCATAAGGACGTATCCATATAAATCTAATGGAATATTTTCACAGAAGCCAACTTTTTTACAGGCTTACTGACAGTTTACAGACTGCAGTATATATATATTTTTCTTTCCATGTCAAAAAACGCTTTACTTTATGTCATTTAAAGCATTTTTCTTCAAAGGTGACCCTCGCTGAACTTTACTCGTTTTTTTTAAAAAAATCCACAACAATTTTTCATAAATTTATAAATAGACGTTAGAGATAATTGATAGATTTAATTAATGATTATAAAAAAATTATGATTTATAACGAGTTTGTTCGTCCTTGAAGAGGGGGATAAGAACCTTGGAGTAAAATGGGTACGAGGTAAACAGAGATGTCAATAGTATTTAAAATAAGGAGGGATACGACGTTAGTTGCGGTTATCTATCTGGGAGAGGGGTTGTCATCTATCTCCGTGTTTGATAAAGACGTTATCAGGGACGAAAGACAGATAGGACCAGTTCGTCCTGCCAATTGACGACCTCACCCATCGTAGAGGACGTCCCACCTTAACATCCAAGTACTGCACATACTTCTTTTTTTTAACAAATACAGAACCAGATATAGACTTAACTGATAAGAAATTCGGGCAGATAAAGAAATAAAAAAATAAAGAAAACAAGGAAAAACTTTATTTTTATATTCTATTAAAATTACATCGATAAAAAAATTTTTTTTCTTAAGATTAAATACTTTTAAAGGTATTTACAAAGTCGTATAGAAGGATAGATTGAATTGGAAAATTATAGGAAAAAATACCTACGGGTTGGTCCAAAAGTCACTTAACCGGTGTAGAAACTAAATCGAATTTAATTAATTCTATAAAAGATAAACTGTTTTTAGAAACTGAGCTTACGTATGTACTAAAAAAAAAAGACAGTTAGTTAATTTTTGGATCACCCTGTATATTACATTAAGAAATGGTGGGAGGCCTGAAAGGGAATTAACCACTGTAAACACTGAATTTCGAAAGCAAGTTAATTTTATAAAAGAAGAGAGCGGCTTTGTAAACTCGAGTTGACCATTCGTATTCGTTATTATGCTTGAAATATATAAAGAAAACTCGGTTAACTTACTTTCGGGCTACTCTGTTTTTACCTTAATAAAGTTACTATCGTTGAATTATTCATCAGAAGAATAGTAAAGAGCAGTAAATGTATAAATTTTTCTTTAAGAGCAATGATGTGAAGAGACAAATTGTGAAGCGTGTACATTGTTTCAGCAACATACTCTCAATTATTTTACTTAATTAAAACAACTCGATTTCGTTTTTTCCTAAAAGGAATTGAATCTGTAGAATTCCTAATCATATCCAATTCTACACAAAAGTATGCATTTTATTTTATTTTTATTTTTATTTTCTCTTCTATTTTTTCTCTCCTCCTTCTCTTCCTCCTCCTTCCTCTTTTCTAACTTAACAAAGTACATTCCTATTCATTTGCCTAAAGACAAAAGATACTTGTGATCATTTTTTTTCCTTCTACAAACATCTTAAAAGATTAAAGCATTTAAAATCCCTGGTCTTCATCACCTTCTTCTTCTTAATTCGATACAAAGGCGTTTATTTAATCGATGTACATTTTATTTCTGATTAATTCAAACTTTCTATTCTTCCTCCTCCTCCTTTTCCTCTTCCTCTTTTTTTAAAAAAAATAGAAACAATGATACAAACAGAGAATAAATTAGTTTTATTCCATCGAAACTTTGTATTCTCTGCGTATAAACCTATAAGAATATGATCTGATGAATGCTAAATATCCTCTAGATATTTCTGGAAATTGGAATATTGTCTTATCACTCTCTTTTTCTAACCAATTTTCTCCAAGTCATTAGATATTATCGTTACGTTTCGGCTTTCTATTCATGTTTTCTTCCCTATTTCTACTGACTGCTGATCATCAAAGCACTTTGTGATATCGTCTTACCTCTTTGTCTGCTTTCATCTTCTAACGTGGCATCTACTCTCACTATATGCTGAATTTTATATTACTTGGAGCCAACTTTTCAAATTTCTCCTATCTTTTTCGCACGTATTTGCTACTAGTAACTATGTAAAATGTTCTCGTCGAACATTTTTTAGTGTATATCTCGTGATACTGAGCGATTTTTGTCATCAAAGTTTAAGATGAATACGTGTTTTCTTAAATGAAAAAAAATAATAACACTAAATCTAAGGGGGTTAATTTCATTTTTTCTTTCTTTTTTTTTGCTTATTCTGCTGCTGAATATTATTCACTAACGTCTGTTTTCTTCATACAAAATGTCGGCATTAAATTATAATCATTAACAGTCATTATCTACACCCATTACAAAAAACCATACTTCAGGATGTGTCTGTGTGTGTTATTTTTTGAATATAAAAATCGATATTTTAAGTGAAGAGGAAGAACTTTTAATGATTTTTTATTGTTTTTTTTGTTCCTAAAATATCTTTTTTTACATAAAAAATATTTAATACAGATCCAAATTTCTGTAAAATATTTTTGAAAAAGTTACACCTTATCGATAACGCTTTGGACAATGAGATTGCAATTTAAAGTTGGGGGTTAATAATTTGTTTAAATCGATAATTTTAATTAAAAATTAACACAATTAAAAGTTTATATATAAATTTATCGATTTTTCGATCAATTATACGTATTCTTTATATATTTTATATCGTAATTTGTTGTTAAAATATGGGTCACATATGTAATTAGTGTCAACTAATGCAAAGATTTAGCCATATGATAGTCTGTAATTATTTTTGAAGAGAAATTATCATAAAATAAATAAACTTTACTTAACAATTTAGTGAAATAACTGCAGAATACGGCGTTAAGAAGGTTGATAACAGCTTAATCTTTACTGAAACTAGCCACTGTCATTGTTAAAATGCTTATATTTATGTGTAATTGAGTAACAATTTAACTTCACTTAGACAGAAAAATATACAATATTAAATTATGTTACGGTTTTCTAAACAGGATAACAATATCAGGACTTGATATACGTAAGTTCACTTTCAGAGGAGCACTTAAATACAGTATATCAAATCCTGTGTAGGACCTAAATGTGATTAACTGAAGAACAGAAGTACTTACACTTATATAAGTTCTTAAAGAACTTAAGTGTGTTTAATTGAAGTAAAATAGTGTTTAAACGTACTTCACAAACTAAGGGCTCCTCTAAAAAATCTTAACATGTTTAAATGAAAAACGGAGCACTTAAACCTATTTAATTTTTGATGAACTTAAGTGGTCCTGTGAATAATCTAAGTAAGTTTAAATGAAGAACAGGAGCACTTATTTAGATTCTCGATGAATCTAAGTGTATTTAAGTGTTCCTGTTGAAAGCTCAACCACGTAAATGCACAGCAAACAGGTGTGAGGATGTTTTGTTGTAACACTGATAAAGATGAAAGGATAAGGATGTCGAATGATATAAAATATGAAAACAGCAAAATCGCATAAAAAAAAAGTTAACATCGCATAAAATTTAATACAAAGACACTTCATAGTTAAAAACATAAAAAAAACACGTTATTTTTAATAAAAAGTTGAATCTTATATATTAATACATAGCTGTAAATCTTAATATAGTTAAGAATTTTTTGAATAATCCATCAACAGATTATTTAAAATAACACTCGAAAGATTGAAGTGTTATCTTAAAACCTATTAAAGTACGAAGACAAGAACAAGCTTAAATTATGAGTAACAGAACAAAAAAAAATGCGGAAGAGGAAAAGATGCTATTAATATTAGCCTTCTCCATATTAAAAGCAATAAAGTTGATTAATTGAACATTATGCTGAAAAGTTATCTTTGATTAAGTATACGACACGAGATAGGTTATGTTTTGATTAATTAACAAAACATTTTATTGTCACTCCTGAAATTTTTAACAAATTATTTAAACAGGTCCCAAGGTGATCGTATTACACTTTGATAACAAGTATGAGGTACATTTATAACTATTTTTAGTAAAAAAAAATATGTACAAAGAATCTGTACTACTAAATCTTTAAGGAATTTGTAAAGTTTAACAGATACAATTAAGTTAAACTGTTTAAAACGATTGCCAAATCTACCGGTCACTGAGTATTAGAAAAAAAGATAAGGATACGATACAAGTAAACATCTGTACATAAATAATGGAGTTTTCTAAAGTGTACATTTAGATACATAATAAACAGAGATAGACTAGCAATAAAACGAAAATAAAGGTAGACAATTTCGCTTCTACACTATATTTGATAGTGGTAAAAATAATCAATATGTTATACCCGAATACCATTAAAGTACACAAACGTCACGAAAGGTTCGATTTTTTTTTTTGAAACTTTACCCCTCACGAACATTTAGTACATCCCCATGAATATTAAAGAAACGAAATTTTGATTCAGCTCACAGGTAACACGTGATAAATCAAAATTTGACAATGGTATAGTGAGGCGTATAGGCGATACAATTTTCTATTGTCATTTAATGTGAGGTATAAAGTAGTGTTTGACGGAATATGATCATCAGACAAGTAAAACAATGATTGATTGGCTTTTATTGATACGTTTTCTGAATGTAGATTAGCCTTTTCTAATGTTAGATTTGAAAGTGTTTCGAATCGATCATACCAAAGTCATAAATGATAATAACCTACCCCTTGATCGATCCTGTGTTATTAATATAACAAATAGAAAAGTGTTCTAATTTTTTTCATTTAAACTAATATTCAAATTGCTCAATTGAGGAAATGAAAGTAAATTTTAAAAAAATTAATATCATTTATTTAAATTTTTGTAAGTTTATAAACCGAAAAGTGATAAAATTCAGCACTTAAACCGATCGTAAAATAAATAAAAAATAAAATTAATTATAAATCTTTATTAAATTACAATATATATAGGCCTATATCGACTCGAAAATCGATTTTGAGTGAATAAATTCAAAATATCCATTATTTAAAATTCAGTAAAGGCTTTAAAATAACAGTCATAATAAAAATAAATTAATTATAAAAGATTGATTAAACTATAAAGATATATTCAAACTGATAAAAAAAAAACTTTGAAAAGATAAAGCGAAAGTAATTGAATTATAAATAAAATATTGATCGTAAAATCGATTAAAAATCAATTACTAAAAACATCGAACATTAAAATTGAATAAAACATTTTAAAAAGTAAACAGAAATTNTCTTGCCTTTTCGGAAATAATACAATAAAATATGTCTGAAATGCACGTCTTGTTCTTCCATTTTTAAATTGGGATAAAAACGAAACTAAATAACTAATCGATACAATTTTTTTACTAAATTAAAGGTGGAAGTCCAAACAACAAGAAAACAATATAGGTTAAATGCTTTGAACACGATGACAAAGCAAAAAAATGTGCTAAGGCCACCTATCCTTCCTCTATGTTTTTACACAATTGTCCGACGTCACACAAACAGTTGAAACTAATAAAAGGTAAAATGTATTTGACACAATTAACCAGATAAGGGAATTTCCAGAAGAATTTCATGCATCATTACTTATTCATTACTAAGCAAAGTACGTAACAGGAAAGCTGTGTTAACTTCATAATAAAATTCATACCTTTTACCTTTTATAACTTATATTTTGTAATGTTTAGATAAGCAGAAATAAACATTACACACACTCTCTTCCCCCTTCTGTTTAACGAGTTAATTTAATTTTAGTCATCATCTAAAATTTATAATTAACCCTATTTGAATTTTAATTATTTAAGTTTGTTATAATCGACCAATTTTCTCTCGACTCAATAATAATAATAATAATAATAATAATAATAATAAAATAGAAAGATTAATAATCTTATAAGTTTTTAATATTTTTAAATAGGAATTTTTAGTAAAATGAAATGTAATTTATTTATCTAGTATCATATATGTAAGTTATATAAAACGTCCATTTATACAACTCATTTATAAGGTCATAGTTCGAACGTAAAAAAATACTACCGAAAATATTTCTTGAAAAATATAAAATAAAAAAAGACGGCCCAAAAATCAGTTCACTGTGTTTTGTGGGTGTTTTACCTATGCATCAGATATCTTTTATGGTAAAGCATGCAGAAAGTTATGTAAAGTGAACTGGAAGTCAGTTAACCGCGTTTAGTTTTTTTTTTTATGTAGCGGGAATCGATTGGATCGAATATAGAATGTCCCAAAAGTCATTTAACCGTAAATATTTTTAATTTGAATTTCGTTTAGTCAATATAGAGAAAACTGATTGAAACATGACATAGAACACGATCAAGCACTTAAATAACACATTAATTTAATTTCTACAATAGCTAACTTACTTTTGGGCCATCCATTGTTTTTTTCCAATTTTTTATATTTCTCTACATCTTCATACTTCTACACACGATAAACAATGAATATTACATTTTAACTTTTTAAAAAATTTATTTTAGCTTTTTAATGTACAGTACAAGCATATGTGTCTACATAAGACAG